>NC_053434.1:85976231-86181541 GCF_007990345.1 Gossypium hirsutum | reverse complement strand
CCGGGTACTCGATGAGCTATCTTGTACACCCGATGAATGCCTAAAGTGTACTATCTCCTTGCTACGCGATTCTGCTACTATTGGTGGAGTACTCTGACTTCTGTTGTGCCCCGAGAGCAAGTAACTTGGGAGTTTTTCCAAACTGAGTTTCGGAAAAAGTATATCAGTCAGAGATTTGTTGATCAAAAACGGAAGGAATTTCTTGAGGTTAAGCAAGGTTCTATGTCAGTTACTGATTACGAGCGAAAATTTGTTAGACTTAGTAGATACGCTCGGAATGTGTTCGTCCGAGCTATATGTGTAAACATTTCGAGATGGGCTGAATGAAGATATAAAAATGTTCGTTGGCGTTCTTGAAATACAAGAGTTCGTAGTACTTGTCGAGCGAGCTTGTAAAGCTGAAGAGCTTAGAAAAGAAAAACAAAAAGTTGATGAGGGAACTTGAGAGTTTCGTAAAAGATCTTCGGGAAAGTCTCTTCAACAGGCATCGAAGAAATTTCGAGATGATGTGGGCTGGTCGAGAGGCACTTCGGGCCTTTTTAGACGAGATCGTGATCGACCCCCTGTGGGTACACGAGGCACTTCGGTCGCCAGTGTTGGGAATGAACGTCGAGACAGAACGAAATGTCGATATTGCGGTAAATGGCATTCGGGGAGTTGTAGATTCCCTGACCGCTCCTGTTACAAGTGCGGATCGGTTGACCACTTCATTAAAGATTGCCCGAGGTTGTCTGAACAGAATGTAAATCAGAGTGGGAAACCGGGTGCTACCACTGCTCGAGGTAGACCATCTAGAAATACGGGCAATGCTGGTGGTGGTCAGAGAGGATCTAGAGATGCTACGACCAGATCCGAGGCTCGTGCGCCTGCTAGATCTTATGCTATACGTGCCCGCGAGGATGCTTCTTCGCCTGATGTTATTACCGGTACTTTTACTCTCTTGGATACTAATGTAATTGCTTTGATTGACCCCGGTTCTACTCATTCTTACATATGTGAAACCTTAGCATCCAGTAAGACTTTACCTATTGAGTCTACTGAGTTCATAATTCGGGTGTCAAATCCCTTGGGTCGTTACATGCTTGTCGACAAAGTGTGTAAGAAATGTCCCCTAGAAACTCGAGGTTCCTGTTTTCCGGTGGACTTGATGCTTTTGCCGTTAGATGAATTTGATGTTATTCTTGGTTTGGATTGGTTGACCGCGCATGATGCGGTTGTGAATTGCAAAAGCAAGACTATTGATTTGAGGTGTGCAAATAACGAAGTAATCCGAGTTGAGTCTACGGACTTGGAGGGGATGCCAGCTGTAATATCAAAAATGTTGGCCCAGAAATATGTAAGAAAAGGGTGCGAAGCATACCTTGCGTATGTACTGGATGACAAAGAATTAGACAAGAAACCCGAATCTGTGCCGGTGGTTTGTGAATACCCGGATGTTTTTCCTGAAGAATTACCGGGTTTACCACCTGTTCGGGAGGTAGAGTTTGGTATTGAGCTTGTACCTGGGACTACGCCGATTTCGATAGCTCCGTATCGTATGGCACCAACCGAGTTAAAAGAGTTGAAAGCTCAGTTGCAAGAATTGACGGATAGAGGTTTTGCTCGACCAAGTTTCTCACCTTGGGGTGCACCAGTATTGTTCGTGAAAAAGAAGGACGGAACCATGAGGTTGTGCATTGACTATCGCCAACTGAATAAAGTGACGATAAAGAACAAATATCCGTTACCGCGTATCGATGATTTGTTCGACCAACTGAAGGGAGCCTCAATGTTCTCAAAAATAGATTTGAGATCAGGCTATTATCAGTTGCGAATTCGAGATTCGGACATACCCAAAACTGCCTTCAGAACGAGATATGGTCACTACGAGTTCTTAGTGATGCTGTTTGGGCTCACTAATGCCCTGCGGTATTTATGGATTTGATGAATCGGATCTTCAGACCATATTTGGATCGGTTCATAGTTATGTTCATTGATGACATCTTGGTCTATTCAAGAGATGAGACCGAACATGCTGAGCACCTGAGACTGGTGTTGCAAATTTTGCGGGATAAGCAGTTGTATGCTAAGTTCAGTAAGTGTGAGTTCTGGTTAAGAGAGGTTAGCTTCTTGGGTCATGTGGTATCCGCATCGGGTATTCAAGTTAACCCGAGCAAAATTTCAACCATGCTTAACTGGAAGCCTCCAAGAAATATTATCGAAGTTCGGAGCTTTTTGGGGCTCGCCGGTTATTACCGACGATTTGTCAAAGGTTTCTCGATGATAGCCACACCAATGACGAAGCTACTTCAAAAGGATGTTAAGTTCGAATGGACGGAGAAATGTCAGAAAAGTTTTGATCAACTGGAAACTCATTTGACTAAAGCTCCAATTTTAGTGCAACCCGAATCAGGCAAAGAGTTTGTCATTTATAGTGACGCATCCCTACTTGGGTTGGGTTGCGTATTGATGCAAGAAGGTCGAGTTGTGGCCTATGCGTCGAGACAATTAAAGCCACGTGAGAAAATTATCCGACCCATGATCTTGAACTAGCTGCCATCGTATTTGCTTTAAAAATATGGCGACATTACTTATTTGGTGAAAAGTGCCATGTATTTTCGGATCACAAAAGTCTCAAATATTTGATGACTCAAAGAGACTTAAATCTGCGACAAAGACGTTGGCTTGAGTTGTTGAAAGATTACGAGCTTGTCATTGATTACCACTCGGGAAAGGCTAATGTGGTTGCGGACGCCTTAAGCCGGAAGTCATTGGTTGCTTTACGAGCAATGAATGTGCATTTGTCTGTTCTACCTGACAATATGTTAGTTGCTGAATTAAAAGCCAACCATTATTGATTCATCAAATTCGTGAAGCCCAGAAAGTTGATGATGAATTGGTTGCAAAACGGGCTGAGTGTGCTCCAAACAAGGAATCGGAGTTTCAAATTGATGATGATGATTGTTTGAGGTTCAGAAGTCGTTTGTGTGTTCCAAGGAGTTCGGAACTCATTTCGATGATTCTGAACGAAGCCCATTGTAGCCGAATGTCAAGTCACCCGGGGAGTACGAAAATGTACAACGATTTGAAACGTTGGTTTTGGTGGCATGGTATGAAACGAGACATCTCCGACCTTGTTTCGAGATGTTTAATATGTCAACAAGTGAAAGCGGAACATCAAGTGCCTTCAGGATTACTTCAGCCGATCATGATACCCGAGTGGAAATGGGATCGAGTCACAATGGACTTTGTGTCCGGACTGCCATTGTCAATAAGTAAGAAGGATGCGATTTGGGTTGTTGTCGATAGACTGACTAAGTCGGCTCACTTTATCCCCGTGTGTATGGATTTTTCATTGGATAGACTAGTTGAATTGTACGTTTCTCAGATTGTGAGATTACACGGGGTACCTATTTCTATCGTGTCGGATAGAGATCCGAGATTCACCTCGCGATTTTGGAGGAAATTGCAAGAAGCTTTGGGTACCAAGCTGCATTTTAGCACTGCTTTTCATCCCCAAACCGATGGTCAATCTGAGCGGATAATTCAGATACTTGAGGATATGTTGAGATGTTGCATCCTCGAGTTCAGTGGTTCATGGGAACGGTATTTACCTTTGATTGAATTCGCTTACAATAATAGTTTTCAATCAAGTATTAAGATGGCACCTTACGAGGCTTTGTACGGTCGTAAATGCCGTACACCATTGTTTTGGACCGAGCTCGGTGAAAGTAAAATTTTCGGAGTTGATTTGATTAAGGATGCCGAACAGAAAGTAAAGGTAATCCGTGAAAGTCTGAAAGCAGCCACAGATCGTCAAAAATCGTATGCGGATTTGAAACGAAAGGACATTGAATATCAGGTGGGAGATAAAGTGTTCCTTAAAGTTTCGCCTTGGAAAAAGGTACTCAGGTTTGGCCGTAAGGGCAAGTTGAGCCCGAGATTCATTGGGCCGTACGAAATCTCCGAACGAGTTGGTCCGGTTGCGTATAGATTGATTTTGCCCCCTGATCTTGAAAAGATTCACGACGTCTTTCATGTTTCGATGCTATCGATTTGATCCATCGCATATAATTAGCCCATCAGAGGTTGAAATTCAAGCCGATATGAGTTATGAAAAAGAACCGATGCGTGTCCTAGCTCGTGAAGTGAAAGAGTTGCGAAACAAAAAGGGTTCCGTTAGTTAAGGTGTTATGGCTCAAACACGGGATCGAGGAACCTACTTGGGAAACCGAGAGCTCGATGAAAGAACAATACCCAAACCTATTTACCGGTAAGATTTTCGGGGACGAAAATTTCTTAAGTGGGGGAGAGTTGTGACAGCCCAAAATTGACCCTAGTCGGGAAGTGGTTTCAGGACCACAAAACCGAGTCATAAAAATAATTGATTTCCATATTCTATGCTTATTATGTGTGTACATGAGTATGTGGAAGTTTCATTCTCCAATTTTGCCAATTGCATGAGAAATTATTAAATAGGGATTGATATGAGACATGGTGAAAATATGATAGGCTAATTTAAAATGGTCTATTAATGCATGTTGTGAAAATGATGGGTTTGCATGTCAAATTACCCAAAATTTGAGCTAGTGGTTGGCCATGCTATGGGTGGAAACATGTTGGGAACATGTTGGCCTAGGGAGGTATGTAGGAAAAAAATAAAATAAGGGGCATGGGCATAAAATAATGAAAAGGAGTATGATGAATACAAAAAAAAATGTGTGTAGTTGTTTCCCCCCCCCCCATTGCCGTGAGCTAAAGAAAAGAAAGGAGAAAATTTTTGTTCATCCTTTCTCATCTTCATTTAGCCGAAACTAGAAAGAAAAAAACAAAGAAAAAAAATGCTCATCCTTTGGTTCATCCTTGGCCAAAAATTTTAAGGAGGAAGGAAGAAGAAAGGTTGAAGAGGTTCGGCCATGCATGTAGCTAGGCTAAGGTATGTTTGATGATGTTCCATGAGATGCATGCATGTTTTAGTTGTTAGCTTGAGTTCTACCTAGCCCATGGTCTAAATCTTGCTATGTGATGGAAATGACACTCGGCCATGGATGCATCATTCTTGGTTGATGTTTGATGTTGTGGTGATGAGGCATGAGGATGAGTTAAGATTCGGCCTAGGTGGAGTTTGTGTTAATGCCATTGCATGCTAAATATGAAGCTTGTTAATGATGCATGTGATGGTGGCTTGATGATTCTTGAACCTCCTTTTTAGCATTTTTGAGTGAGCACATATGTGCATTGGTTGCTAAATGGAGAAGAATCGGCTAGCAAGTTCTGTGCTAAGGCCGAATATAACTTTTGCATGTTAATGAGCAATGCATGTGTTAAATTGATGGAAAGGGAGAGGATGCTTTACTAGTGTGTATATGTGTGTATTAGCCAAGTTTTGAACTTGAAACAAAAGGGTGTTTAGTCAATACAAGTGACCATACTTGTAGAATGTATTAAGTGTTGAAATCGGCCCCAAAATAGACATGCATATTCGGCCAAGGGGGAAAAATTAGCTAAAATGTTGAGTTTGATTCATGATTCCGTACATATGTGACTCTAATGTCTAATGTATAAATATGGGCTAAGTGCCTTGTGTTCCTCTTTTCGATGCTCAAATGATTAAATCAATTTATTTGTTTAATTAAGCTCAAGAGCAAAGGGGAACTAAACCCGTTAAAGGGAAGAAAAAAGTGGTCGAATAGCTATCGGAATCGTTCGACAACACCCGAGGTAAGTTCTTGAGTAAAAGAGCTTAAATTATGATGTGATTAGATCATGTTTTAAGCAAATTAAAATCATGCTCTTTGTGTGGCTATTGAGCCGAATTTGCAAGAATGATAAATGTCTTGTGTTTGAGTTTTGCTAACGAAAATGAAATACGAATGGGCCATGATTTATTGTTAAATGTGCATGGTTATTTGAATGATGTCCGGGCTAAGTCCCGAAGGCTTGTGCTAAGTGACAATATCCGGACTAAGATCCGAAGGCATTTGTGCGAGATACTAATTCCGGGCTAAGCCCGAAGGCATTTGTGCGAGATACTAATTCCGGGCTAAGCCGGAAGGCATTTGTGCGAGTTACTAAATCCGGGTTAAGTCCCGAAGGCATTTGTGTGAATTACTATAACCGGGCTATGTCCCGAAGGCATTTGAACGAGGAGCTATATCCGGTTAAATTCCGAAGGTACGTGATTTGGGAATGAATGAACTTGCTGTAAAATTCCAGTTAATACTCTCGAAACATCCCAACATTGAGGTATGTTTCGTATGTGCTTGAATTTAGTTGAGCCCTTACAAATAAGTATTCGCTCAGTGGATAAATGAGCTACCGGCCTTTGGCTGAGTTGATCTTTTGTGTATGTACATAAGGGTTGATAATGTGAAGCAAGTACGATATCGTAAATTTGTGCATATGAAATTATCCGTTTAGCTATATGAATGCTATACTTTTGTTGTGCTGGAATTCCTTGCTCAAAACTTACTAAGCATAAATTGCTTACTCCGTTTCATTGCTCCTCTGTTTTATAGATTTGGTTCTCCAGTTATCGGACTCGGGATCTTGAGGTCAAAGTCGCCCACACTATCAAAGCCCCCTTTTGGTACAATTTTGGTTGAACTTCGAAATGGCATGTATAGGACTACCCGTTTGTTGTGGGTCGTGGACCCTTTGGACATGTATAAATTTTGGATAGGCATGCGAAAATGGCTTATATGTGTTTGAGTATATTGTTATAATCATTTGGTGTGGATATGCTTGACAAGGATTGGCCATGGGGATGGTTAATCACTTTCATAAATTGTGCTATTTATGCAAAAAGGGCTAGTTGAATCATGGAAACCATGAAATAGGTAAAGTCTACCTTAAAGGCAGATGCTGACAGCAGCAGTGATGTAGATTTGGAAAATCACTAAAAATATTAGGAAGGGAATTAAATAGTGAATAAATTATTTAAACAAACCTTGATGAATCTACTTTCATAGGAAAGTAACGAAACAATCATACGGATAGTATGTTAAGAGATATTCAGGTTCTCGTGAGACAGGGCCAGAACGGTTTCTGGATTTCCTGTTCCGACTTTGGAAATTCATTACAAATTAACCAGAGATAATTACGAGTCATACCATATATGGATAGATTCCTCTCTGAGTCTAGTTTCTATAGAAACAAACGGCATCAGTATTGGATCCCTGTACAAGGAGATATCTAAGTTGTAATGCGCAAAGGTCAGGGTAGTCGATCCATGTAACATGGGAGACTTTGACTAATAAACTGTACTAATTGGCCCGACCAAAAATTCTAGAAAAAAATATGTAGATGGGCATATGAGTCTAGTTTCAGGGAAAAATGACGCAACTGATTTTCGAGTTGTGAAACTCAAGATATGATTTTTAAAGCGACTAGTACGCAGATTGGCAGTGTCTGAGAAATATTTTTATAAGGGGTTTAAAGTCTGTTAACACCTCGTGTTCGACTCCGGTGTCGGTCTCGGGTTCGGGGTGTTACAAAGTCCCTCTCTGGCCACCACCCCTACCTCCTGAAATTCTCGGCGGTCTACCTCTAATCATTGTTCCACTATGTCTTGCACCTTGCATCTTATTTTTCTTATCAAGTTCCGTGCAATCTCTAATGAAGTGATCCTTCAAACCGCATCTGTAACAGGCCCTGTTAGTAGACTTACCCCAACATTCGCCTACGTGTCGTCTTCCACATTGTGGACATTCAAGTTTTTCTTGACGATTGTTACCCACACTAGCAACCGAAGTTGCTCAAGACTTCGTTGATGGTCGCTCTCTAATAGAAATTCCTGCAGTCGTCTTTGATTTATTAGTATCTTCCCTGAGCTTCTTTACGGCCGAGAACGAAGTTTTTCCCGCCAATCTTTTACGGAAGTCTCTAGTTTCAAATTCAGCCTTCTTTTTCTCCTTTCCAAGTTATTCTGCCTTACAAGCTCGTTCAACTAGTGTTACGAATTCTTTTATCTCCAAAATACCCACTAGTAGCTTTAAATCTTCATTCAATCCTTCTTCAAATCTTTTACACATAGCAATTTCATCAGCTACACACTCCCGAGCATATCGACTGAGTCTTACAAATTCGCGTTCGTATTCAGATACTGTCATACAGCCTTGCTTAAGTTCCAAAAACTCTTTACGTTTTTTATCGATAAACCGTTGACTAATATACTTTTTTCGAAATTCCGTCTGGAAGAAATCCCAAGTAACTCGTTCCTTCGGGACTATAGTAATCAAGGTTCCCCACCAATAGTAGGCTGAGTCTCGTAACAAAGATATGGCACACTTTAAACACCCATCAGGCGTGCAAGATAGCTCATCAAAAACCCGGATGGTGTTATCAAGCCAAAACTCGGCCCTTTCAGCATCATCAGTAGCTATGGCTCGAAATTCCTCGGCCCTGCGCTTCCTAATAAAATCCACAAGAGGTTTACTCGGCCTTACAGGATCAGTATCTGGTGGTATTATAGGCAGTCGAGTTAGTTCGGGCATATTGTACGACCCACTCATTCATCATGCTAAAGAAGGCTTGTTTTGCCCTATCATCTTGATTATTCGCGGATGATTGAGGAACCGCGCAAGAGCAGCCGCTACACTTTCAACGTCATCCGCTAAGGTTCTCTCTAGATTGGGTTCCATTTACTAATCAAAACAAAAATTTCGACCGTCAGAAGTCATCACACTATCAAATACTAACATTAAGGCATGTATAGCTAGACTCATACAGTATAGCTCGCATACTTGTTTTACTTCTTCCATGTAAAAATAGACTCATCAAGCTTCAATTCCATAATTTATCCATTATTTAATTCCATTTCTACTATTTTTAGTGATTTTTCAATTTCACAACACCACTGCTGTCTGCCTCTACTATTAGAGTAAAATTTTTTTTCTATTAGAGTAATTTAGCATGCATATCACCAAGTATGATCATGACTAGCCATACCCAAGGCTAATCATTACCAAGCATTTCCTTACTACTCAATAACCATATCATGAGTGTAACACCGGAAATGATTAGCCTTGACAAACGACATAATAATTAAATAGACTTTAACTGTTACTTATAACTAAGTATCATAAGACCCAATTCAACTTAACATTTATGCCATTTTCGCATGGCTAAAAGTTTACATACCAAATTTCAAACAAAACATAATAGCCTATACATGCCGAAATGTTCTCTTAGACCAACTAAGAAGAAGATACCAAAAAGTTGCAAGTTGGTGCGATGACTTCGACGGTGATCCCGAGCACACAAAAATGGATCAAAGGAACCTAAATAAGTGACAAATAAACACACCAATGAGTATATAACTCAGTAAGTCATAAGCATTACATACCGTATAATTATAAGAGATCATAAGAAAAGCAAATAATGCAAAAAAAAATCAGTTACTCCAACTATACCGAGCTATGCTATCATTTCTTAGAATTTCGATTCAATCTCATGCCAAGTCCTACAATCAAATTAAACACCAAAACAACCCAATTGATTTAGACCCGATCCCTCAAAGCATGGAATTTTGATGCACTAGATAAATTTGTACCTACTCAGTACATGCCTCAAGTTCGATACTTTAGTTACTAGTTCTACCACTTCGTTCTTTCACGCTCATTTTATATTATTAATCGAATTTGCACACATAGTGCTCGTCACACTCGCACACATAGTGCCATAGTACACCGCACACTCAGTGCATTTGATTTTCTCTTATACCTCAACACCCAAATCGGCGCACATAGTGCTACTTCATTCCGCACACATAGTGCCATATGTTAACTCATTTTGATAAGGAAATTTACTTAATTTAAATAGCACATATGGTCATATTAATAAATAGGAAAATTATTCCAAGAGAACTCCTAACGAAAGGAATCCCTTTTATGATTCACTAATATTATTTATATACAAGCTAATCAACCTCACAGGAGTGCTTAAGGACTTACCTTATATTGGATGAAATGATTCCCAATCGACTACTCGATTATCTTTGCTTTGCCTTTGTTTGATTCTTTCCATTTGATGTCTTGATCTAGAATAAATACATTTAGTAGTTTAATTTTCTTGCTGGATACTTATGTGTATAATTTAATGGTTTTCACTCCATTTCACAACTATCCTTGTTCAAATATCAAAACCTTAACCAATATTCGATTAATGCTTCAAGGCCGAATGTATTATCACTATTAAGGTAACTTAGTCTCAAGTATTTTTAATTCTAATGTACAACATCATGAATCAACTCAACCTTATAAGCCAATATTACTTCTTCAATCGATTATAGAGAGTTAACAAAAAATATTATCACAAACATACACACCTATATGGCCGAATATACCAAATTAAATTTAACCTTACTTATGTAATTACCTATAAGTTATTATACATCAAATTTCATACATTTAACCTTTTAATGCCTATTAACCATTCTTTTGATCTTAACCTAAAATGACAACTCCCATACTCAACATTTCAACCGAATTACCTCTATCACCCGAACTAAAATTCGCACCTTAACTTCATACATTTTTTTATAACTTTCATAATTCATTCGGCCCCATCAAAGGACCCCTTTAACATACAAGGAAAATAATCATAGAGAAAGAAATTAACATTCTAATTAGACTCAATGCAATCGAATGTACCAAGTGCTACTAACCTACTTATTCAAAAATCTTCATTCCATACTATCATCCCCCTTTTATCACATACAACATGAAAATGACCTCCAATGTTAACACTTAGATTCACGGCATGATGCCCAAACCACCATAAAAGCTCTAACTTTCTTAACATTACCAAGAGTGCATCCAATTACTAACTTAACCTATCATAAAACTAAATCAACAATTCAAAACTTACCTCTTACTAGCTAAAGAAGAATGCCAAATTTCTTTTGGTAAGTTCCCCTTATTTCTTCATCTCTTCATTCGGCCAAGAAGAACCGATTTCTTCTTTTGTTTTCATCACATTTTCATTCTTTTTTTTCTTTTATTATTTCCTTTCTTTTACATAAAATAATGACCACTTCATGGAAATTTACCACATATTCTAATATATGCTCCATCATGGCCAGCCACTATGTATAAAAAAGGAGTATTTGACATGCAAAACCATTATTTTCACTACATGCTTTAATAGGTCCTTATAGATTAACCTATCACATTTCAAAAGTGTCACACATAAGTCCTATTAACTAAATTCACATGCAATCGACTAAATCGAAGCTTAAAACTTTCACACATTCATATTCACATATTCTAGACAATAATTATCACATTCAAATACTTCAGTGACTCGGTTTAGCGGTCCCGAAACCACTTCCCGACTAGGGTCAATTTAGGGCTGTCACATGGGCTTTTTGTTACAATCTGAAACTAAAGATTCAAACTTCTCAACCTGTTCCATTGAAGGCGTAGTTCCAACCTCCACTAGAAATCTTATAAGTTCAACTTTCCCAAATGAAATAGCATCATTCAGGGCTGCTTGATAAAATTTATCCTTAATAGTCTCAAATCTTAGATCAACAATGGTTTTAAATCCTCCGTCAACCAACCATGTCAGACCTTCCTCTCCCACTTGGCCACCCATCAAAAAGGCTATCCAACAATCTTTAGACTCTCTCTCTTCTTTAGAGGTGGAAAAATAAACAAACTGTCAATTTGCAAACAATGTATGGCATGGATTGTAATGACCCGATAGTCACGGGTATCGAAAAGTATATTTTTGGGTCTTCGTTTTTGAAAAATAGATTCGTAAATATTTAATAAAAATATTTACGAAGTTAGTTGTATGGTTAATTAGATTTTGATTAGGTGAATTTGCTTAATTTAAGAGTAGTTAGGTGTAAAGACTAGATTGCATATAGGGAGAAAGTTCAATTATATATTAGAGAAAAGTGAAGGGACTAAATAAGCAATTAAACCTTAAATTAACAAGTGTGTGGTATTTGGTAATGACATGTGTAACATTTAAATACATATATTTATAATAATTATTACTTACTTAATTATTTAAGTAAATATTATTATATTATTATATTATTATATTTTATTATATTATTATATTATATTACTACAATTAAATAAATAAGTAAAACAAATAAATGAAATGAAATAGAAAGAAACATTTGAAATGAAAGAGGGAAGGAAAAAAGGAGAAAGAGAAAGAGAAAGAAAAGAAAGAAAAAAAATAGGGTTTCAAGTTCAAAGTTTAATTGAAAAGTCAATTTAGTCCATTTTCTTGTAATTTTTATGTTTTTAGAATCCTAGTATTAAATACTACTTAACCTATGTTGAAAGAAAATATTGAATTTTTAGATGTTGTTCATGTTGAATAATTTAAGTATTTGGAATTAAATTGATAGAATTTTAAGTTAGAAATGAAAAAGCGATTGAATTGTAAAATAAATTATAAGTTTTGAGTATAGGGATTGAATTGTAAAAAAATTGAAATTTAGGGATTTGAGTGAAATTAGAGAGTTGAATTTAGTCTAAAGTGGAAATTGAATGAAAATATGGAATTAGTTTTGAAGAAATAAAGTTAGTCTCGATTTAGGAACTAAATTGGAATTTAGGAAAAAGTTGAATAAAAATTGAAATATTCAATGTGAAATTTTATTGTATTGATGAATTTCAATTGTTTCAATTCCGTAGCTAACATTGTGCCAGAAACCTCGGCTAAGAGAGGAAAGGATAAAGTCGACGAAGAGTAGCTCGAAAATTCTGATTTGTATTTCTATAATCCGAATCTAGCAATTATTATTTGTTGTATTTTGATTAAATGATGTGAGTAGTTATCATTGTAACATTGAATTGAAAGTATGTGATTTTGTGATATTTGAATATTGGATGAATGTGACTTTGAAAAGTGAAATTGAAACCCTATTAACTGTATCGGACTGAGTTGGATATAGATGGCATGCCATAGGATTGGAAGACTTTAGGGATTACTTCGACTTCGAGTCAATGAGACACTAGGTGTCAGATTATTACGTTAGATAAATTCAATGAGGTACTGGGTACCAATTTACTTTGGCATAGTCGATGAGACACTGGGTGTCAATTTATTACTTCGAATTATCCGATGAAGCACTGGGTGCCAAACTGGTGTGTCTTGGTTGGATCCGTGTATCTGTCTAAGTCCGAGTCTTGTTAATAAGGGTAAATAAATGAAGTGATATTTATGAAAGGTTTTTGAAAATACCGAATGTGAAATTAAAAAAGAGACATATGAATTGTGTGATATTGAAAAATGCTAATTGAGATAGCAATTGATGAGAATTGAATGTGTTATGAATAATTTGTTCAATTAAATGAGTATTGTTAATATATGATTAAATGTGTATGTTATATTATTTTATTTTTAAGCATTCGGATTATAGAAATACCACTGAGTTTATACTCAGCGCACGGTTTGTTTTCTGTAGGTAGGTTAGGTACTTAAAAGTTTACTGCCGATTCAACATCCATCAACGATCTCGAACTCAAAACGTGGTGAAGCATATTTCTTTTTGTCAGCATGTACCTAAGTATTATATGAATTGGTTGTAAATAAGATTTATAAGTTGATATTGATTGGTTTTATACTTATGAGTATGTGTTATGTTAAAATTATGAATAGGGTAAAATTTGATTGAAATTAGCATGCTTATAATTTGGATTGAATTTAAGTTTTGATGTTATGTTTTGATAATATAAATATGGAATTTATGGAGAAACATTAGATAGACATCTATGTTGAGTAATTTGACATGTTTTAAATGTATTTGATTGTGTTTTGGATTGATTGAATAAATGGTTTTTGAGTTGCTTGGTGTTCAAAATTTTAGGGTATGGTAAACTTGATGTTTAAGGTTCATTTTGAGTCCACACGGCCAGACACACGGGCGTGTGACTGGACCGTGTGAGACATACGGCTAACACACAGGCATGTGTCCCTTAATTCTATGAAAATTTTTAATGTTTTCGGAAAAATTTTCTGAATACACGGTTTTAGTCTGATTTATTTCTAGCACATATTTTGGGCCTCAAAGGCTCATAATAAGGACAATATGATTTATTTACAATATTTTTTGTTAAATGGTATGAAATATTCGTATATGATCTGAAAAGTCTAGTAATGCTTTGTAATCCTATTACAGCGACGGATAAGGGTTAGGGAGTGTTACATTTATTGGTATCAGAGCTTTGTAGGTTTAGCCAATTCTCAGACTAAATTGAGCCCGGAATTGAGTCTAGAGGTACATGTCATAATTGTGCCAAATTGAGTCGGGATTTGGATGCTAATATATATTTGTTTGTTTTTGTTTTATAGTTGAAAATGTCGGATGAATATATTGATGATATTAATCAAGAAATGTATACTGAAGATTAAAGTTCTCATGAATAGATGAAACTAAATCAGTAACATCGAGTGTTAACCCAGTGGGTAATCAACCTCCTAATATTGAACAAGGTAATGTTAGAGAAAGAGATGATTCAAAATTACTTAGAGCTATTACTGATGCTCTTCAACGAGTAGCAGTAACTGCATCTGCTACAACATCTACTCCTATTGTCCATCGAGCCTCAATTAAAGAATTGCGTAAGTATGGAGCAATTGAATTTTTGGGTTTGAAAGGAGTCGATCCTTTTACAGCTGAATCCTGGATTGAATATAAAAAAAAAATCTTGTAGCAACTTGAGTGTACTCCACGAGAAAGTTTATTATGTGCTGTCTACTGCAAGGAGAAGCATCTGTTTGGTGGGAGTCAGTAACACGTCATGTACCCGCAGAACAGGTAAATTGGAATTCTTTCAAAGATAGTTTCAAAAGAAGTATGTGGTGAGTTGTATATTAAAGACAGGAAACAAGAGTTTTTGATGTTAAAACAAGGTCAAATGTCTGTAGTTGATTATGAATGGGAATTTTCACGACTCAGTAGATATGCTATTGAATTTGTGCCAACCAAAGCTAATAGTTGCAAGCGATTTTTACGTGGTCTACGCGATGAGCTACGAGTGCAGTTGGTATCGCATAGAATCACTAAATTTGTAGATTTAGTTGAAAGGGCGAAAATGGTTGAACAAGTACTAGGATTTGATAAAAAGGTTGAGAATCTCTGACTGATTGGAAAACATTCTGGAGCAGCTAGTTCAAATCCACAACCTAAAATATCAAAAGAATTTCGTGGTAGTTGGAGATCAAGTTTTAAATCAGACAGAAGTGATAGAAAACGTGAAAGACAGTTGACAGTTTCTACGGGTCGTTTACGAGGTCCATCTCGAGATACTAAAATTCTGAATTGTGAACATTGTGGGAAAAAGCATCGAGGTGAATGTAACACCCCGCACCCGAGACCGCTGCCGGAGTCGGACACGAGGGGTTAACGGCTTAAACCACTCATTTTCACAGTCCATTTTAACAATTTCCAGGCAGTTGGCTAACTGCGTCACTGTCACTTTAAAAATCATATCTTCAGTTCCAAAACTCGAAAATAAGTTTCGTAATTTTTCCCTGAAACTAGACTCATATTCCCATCTACATATTTTTTTCTAGAATTTTTGGTTGGGCCAATTAGTACAGTTTATTAGTTAAACTCTCCCCTGTTACAGGGTGCGACTACACTGACCTTCATGCATTACGACCTGGATATCTCCCTGTACAGGGCTTCAATACTGATGCCGTTTGTTTCTATAGAAAATAGACTCAAAAAGGAATCTATACATATATGGCATGACTTCTAAATGTCTCTGGTTAATTTATAATGAATTTCCAAAATCAGATCAAGGGATCCAGAAACCGTTCTGGCCTGTCTCACGAAAACTTTAACATCTCATAATATACTGTTCATATTAACGTTTCGTTACTTTCCTATGAAAATAGATTCATCAAGGTTCGATTATATAATTTATTCACTATTTAATTCCATTCTTACTATTTTTAGTGATTTTTCACATCCACATCACTGCTGCTGCCAGCATCTATTTTTAAGGTAAACTTTACCTATTTCATGATCCTTCATGGATCAACTAGAGTTTGTCATACATATATCAAAAGTGATCATGAATAACCATTCCCATGGTTAACCGTTGCCAACATTTCCATACCTCTCGACGGACAACATACAAAACGATTATAATGCTATGATCAAAGTATATTTAAGCCATTTTCGCATGGCTATCCAAATTTACACAATACCGAAGGGTTCATGACCAACAACAAAAGGGTGGTCCTATACATGCCATTTCAAAGTTCAACCAAAAGCATACCAAAAGGAGCTTTGATAGTGTGGGCGACTTCGACTTCAAAATCCCGAGTCCGATAGCTGAAGAACCAAAATCTATAAAACAGAGAATCAAAGAAACAGAGTAAGCATTAAATGCTTAGTAAGTTTTGAGCAAAGAATTTAGACACAACCAAAGTATAGCATTCATGTAGCTAAACAGATAATTTCATATGCACAAATTTTCAATATCATACTTACTTCACATTACCAACCCTTATATTCATACACAAAGATCAACTTAGCCAAAGGCCGGTAGCTCATTTATCAACTGAACGAATACTTATTTGTAAGGGCTCAACTAATTCAAAGCACATACGTACCTCAATGTTGGGATGTTACAAGCGTATTAACTGAAATTTTTACAGCAAGATCGTTCATTCCCGAATCACGTACCTTCAGAATTTAACCCGATATAGCTACTCGTTCAAATGCCTTCGGGACATAGCCCGGTTATAGTAACTCGCACAAATGCCTTCGGGACTTAACCCGGATTTAGTAACTCGCACCAATGCCTTCGGGCTTAGCCCGGAATTAGTAACTCGCACAAATGCCTTCGGATCTTAGTCCGGCTATGGTCACTTAGCACAAAGCCTTCGGGACTTAGCCTGGACATCATTCGAATAACCATGCACATTTAACAATAAATCATGACACATTCGTATTTCATTTTCATTAGCAAAACTCAAACACAAGACACTTATCACTCTTGCAATTTCGGCTCAATAGCCACACACAAAGAGCATGATTTTGATTTGCTTAAAACATGATCTAATCAAATCATAATTTAAGCTCTATTACTCAAGAACTTACCTCGGATGTTGTCGAACAATTTCGATCGCTATTCGACCACTTTTTCCTTCCCTTTATCGGATTTAGATCCCCTTTGCTCTTGAGCTTAATTAAACAAATAAATTGATTTAATCATTTGAGCATCGAAAAGAGGAACACAACGCACTTAGCCCATATTTATACATTAGACATTAAAGCCACATACATGTGAAATCATGCATCAACTCAACATATTAACCCACACTCCCTTTTAGCCGATTGTCCTAACCAAGATAAAGGCATCAATATGCTTGCCTCTAACCGAATGCATGCAACACTAATCTTCTCATGTGGCCGAGTATGCATGTATATGTTGAGGCCAATTATATGCTTAATACTTCCCACAAGTATGGTTACTTGTATTGGTTATATACCGTTTCGTTTCAAATTCAAAACTCGGCTAATACGCATTTATACACTAGTAATCAAATACTAACATTTTGCATTTTATCTTACTACCATTTCACATCTACTTTCTACCATGGCCGAATGCATCAAGACACCATTTACCCTTGCAAGGCATAAATTTCATCATCAAAACTAACAAGCTTATAATCCCATGACCGAAACCTCTAACAACACCAATTAAAATACTTCATGGGTTTGAGGTAAAACCAAGAAAGAAACTCATGAATATCGAGATATAAGCACTAACATTGTTCATCTAGATTTAGCATGACACAACATCCATCACCCTTATATTTACCATAGCCGAAAACCTTACTCATTCCAAAAATTCAAATCTCAACTTGGTCACAAAAATAACTTGATATCTCACCAACACAACATCAACACCAAGCAAGAATGATGCATCCATGGCCGAGTGTCATTTCCATCACATAGCAAGATTTAGACCATGGGCTAGGTAGAACTCAAGCTAACAACTAAAACATGCATGCATCTCATGGAACATCATCAAACATACCTTAGCCTAGTTACATGCATGGCCGAACCTCTTCAACCTTTCTTCATTCTTCCTCCTTAAAATTTTCGGCCAAGGATGAACCAAAGGATGAACACTTTTTTTTTTGTTTTTCTTTCCTTCAACTCACGGCAATGGGGGGACAATCACACACATCCTTTCTTTTTTTTTGTTTCTCATCCTACTAACACTAATATTTTATTGCCCGTGCTCTTTATTTTATTAATCCTTACATAATGCATTACCCCAACATGTTTATGACATGTTTTTAGCCATAACATCTTGTCCACCCATGCTCATGGCCGGCCACTACATATTAGGGGGGAAAATTGACATGCAAGTCCCCCCTTTTGATTACATGCACTATTAGGTCCTTGTAGATTAGACTATCACATTTCAAAAATGTCACCCATAAGTCCTTTTGACTAAATTCACATGCAATTTACTAAATCAAAGCCTAAAACTTTCACACATTCATAATCACATATTTTAGACAATAAATATCACATTCAAATAATTTGGTGACTCGGTTTAGCGGTCCCGAAACCGCTTCCGACTAGGGTCACTTTAGGGCTGTCACAGTGAATGTTGGAGATTGACTCAAGGTTGTTTCCGTTGTGGATCTACAGAGCATTTCGTTAGATATTGTCCAAAAAATGAGAATGTTACACCTGTTACTTCTCAAAAATCTGAGCCTATTTCTAAAGGTCGTGGATTAGGTCGAAGTGGTTCATTTTCCAGGGGTGGTGCTAGAAAGGGAAATGATGTTGTTACCCAACAATCAGATGTCAGAACACCAGCTCGAGCTTATGTTGTAGGAACCTGTGAGGAAGGAGATGCTAATGATATTGTGACAAGTATATTTTTATTGCATTCGAAACTTGTTTATGCTAATGATATCGATGATATTCTAATTTAATCTAAAGATGAGATAGACCATACTGAGCACTTAAGAACAGTGTTACAAACTTTGAGGGATAAACATTTATATGCCAAGTTTAGTAAAAGCGAGTTTTGGCTTCAAGAGGTTGGGTTCTTAGGTCACATTATTTCAGAAGATGGTATATGAGTTGATCCCAGTAAGATTTTTGCTATTGTCGAATAGAAGCTGCCAAGGAATGTAACTGAAGTTAGGAGCTTTTTGGGTTTGGTCGGATACTACAGGCGGTTTGTGAAGGAATTTTCGATAATTGACACTCCAATGAAAAGGTTGTTACAAAAGGATGTTAAGCTCGAATGGACAGAGAAGTGCCAATAGATTTTCGAGAAGTTGAAAATGTTATTGACCGAGGCACCAGTGTTAGTGCAACCGAAATCAGGGAAAGAGTTTGTGATTTATAGTGATGCATCTTTGAGTGGACTAGGTTGTGTGCTTATGGAAGAAGGCAAGGTAGTAGCTTATGCTTCGAGACAATTGAAGCCCCATGAGAAAAACTATCCTATGCACGATCTAGAATTAGCTACCATTGTATTTGCTTTGAAGATTTGGTGACATTACCTATTCGAAAAGAAATGCCATGTCTATACAGACCATAAAAGTCTGAAGTACCTCATGACTCAAAAGGACTTGAATTTGAGGCAACGAAGATGGCTGGAATTGTTAAAAGACTATGAACTTGTGATTGATTATCACCCCGGTAAGGCTAACGTGGTTGCCGATGCCTTGAGTAGAAAGTCTTTATTTGCTTTGACAGCTATGAACGCACGACTAACCCTATCTCATAATGGTACAATTCTAGCAGAGTTAAGAGCTAGACTGACTTTTCTTCAACAAATTTGTGATGCTCAGGAAGTTGATAAAGAGTTACAAGCTAAGAAAGCTCTGTGTGAGTTGGGCAGTGAATTAGATTTTCGGAGAGATTCTGATGGTTATCTGAGATTCCATGGAAGGATTTGTGTTCTGAAAAATGCTGAGTTGATTCGGAATATTTTGCATGAGGCTCATAAAAGAGGTATGTCAGTTCACCTGGGTAGCACAAAAATGTAGAATGATTTAAAGAAAATGTATTGTTAGAATGGTATGAAAGGAGATATATCCAGGTTTGTGTCGAGCACTATGTACCTTCAGGTTTACTCTAGCCTATTTTAGTTCCCGAAAGGAAATAGGACCGAATTACTATGGACTTTGTAACAGGCTTGCCATTGACACTAAGAAAGAAAGATGTCGTATGAGTTGTGGTTGACAGATTGACTAAACCAGTACGCATTGATTATTCACTTGATAAGTTAGTCGAATTGTATATTTCTAAGATTGTGAGACTTCATGGAGTACCTTTATTGATTATTTCAGATAGAGATCCGAGGTTCACTTCACGATTTTGGAAGAAGTTATAAGAAGCCTTGGGTACAAAGTACTGCTTTTCATCCATGGACTGATGGACAATTCAAGAGAGTAATTCAAATACTTCAAGATATGCTCAGATGTTGTGTTCTTGAATTCCAAGTTAGTTGGAAAAAGTACTTACCCTTGGTTGAATCTGCCTATAACAACAGTTATCAGACGAGTTTGAAAATGGCACCTTATGAAACATTGTATGGACGTAAATGTTGTACACCATTGTATTGGACTGAGCTTAGGAGAATAAGATTTATGGAATAGATTTGATTAAGGAAACCAAGGAAAAGGTGAAAGTAATTCGTGATTGTTTGAAAGCGGCACCGGATAGAAAAAAGTCGTATGCGGATTTAAAAAGGAAAGAAATTGAGTATCAAGTCAATGATAAGGTATTCTTGAAAGTATCTCCATGGAAGAAGGTTTTGAGATTTGGTAGAAAAGGCAAGTTGAGTCCTTGTTTTATAGGACTATATGAGATTACCAAAAGGATAGGGCCTGTTGCTTATCGATTGGCTTTGCTGACTGAGTTAGAAAAGATTCACGATGTGTTTCATGTGTCCATTTTTTACCGATATAGATCGGATCCTTCGCATGTGATTGTACCAAAAAAGGTTGAAATCAGACCGGATATGACTTATGGTAAGGAACCTGTTAAGATCTTGGCTTAGAAGTCAAGCAATTGAGAAACAAAAGTGTTGCTCTTGTGAAAGTTTTATGGCAAAGACATGGAGTTGAAGAGGCTACGTGGGAGCCCGAGGAGGATATGAGGAAACAGTACCAGAACCTTTTTATCAGTAAGATTTTTGGGGATGAAAATCCCTAAAGCGGGGGAGAGTTGTAACATCCTGAATTAGGACCTAGTCGGAATATGAATGCATGCTTATGTGAAAGTTTCGTGAAGAAATTCTATGCATAAAATGTCTAATTGAACTTTATGGACCAAATTGAATAAGATACAAAACTTGCATTCTAGAAGCTTTAAGCATGAAATTTCTTTAGATTATGAATTAGACGGTTCTAATTAGCAATTTGACCAATTTATATAATTTTGGACAAAAATGGACATGCATAGGAAAAACTTCAAAGAAAAACCCTAAGGGCATTTTGGTAATTTGGTAATCAAAAGAATAAAAGGGGAAAATCAAAGCAAAAATGTTTTCATCTTCTCCATGTGATAGCCGAATTTTTCAATAGCCATAGCCAGGTTTTTGTTCAATATTTCCAAGCTTGATTGTAAGTGCTCCCTAGCCCCGTTTTTAATGTTCTTTGTATTTTTGACGTCTTTAAAGCATGATCTACCCATTTCTAACTATATTTTGACATAGGGTTCATGTATGAAATTTGACCCATGTGTGACATGCATGTATTTTGTTGATTAATGGAGGAATATGAATGTTTGATGCATGATAAACATCTTTTACTAGGTGATTTTTAGTGAAAACAACTAAAAAAGGACTTGTTTGTAAAAATGTAAAAATGAGTAGTAACAATGTGAAATAAAAGAAAATATAGGCTAATGTGAGCATAGTAAAGGTTCGGCTAGGCTTGGGTAACCAAGAAAATGCATGCATTTCATTTTACGAGCCTAAGGACTAAATCATAAATAAATGCAAAGATAGGGGTAAAAAGGTAATTTTACCAAAGCATGAATTATGGATCACTTTGTGTAATGTGATTAATAAACAAGTTAAATTTGGCATTATAGATCAAGAAAAACGTGAATCGAGTCTTGATCGAGGGAAGAATAAAGTATACGACGATTAGGCTTGATTACCATCATTTTTGTACCGAGGTAAGGACATGTGTAAATAATGTGACAATGTGGTATGTCATGTTGTGTTTACATTATGTGATAATTATTTTATTGCTATTATGTATGCTATGTTTAATGGTGCTATTGTAAACATGAATGATATTATGGTTGCTATCCACGATGTCACGAGCAAGTGCAATAGAGGTACAATGTGCAAGTGAGAAAAACCCCGTTTGAACCTTAAGAATAGTTTAGGATACAAGTGACATGTCACAAGGAATTAAGAAGTCCGAGCTCATTGAGTGGTCTAGGTTCGTGATATAAGTGGCATCTGAGCTCGTTGAGTGGTCTGAGTTCAAAATGGATGCGATACATGTGATTGAGCTCTGAGCAATGGTCTTGTGGGTCCTACCGGTGGCTAGGTAATCTTTAAGTGGTCGGATACCTGACAGCTTTTATGAGCAGCCCGTGTAGTTACACCTTGACGATACTTTATATGAGCAAGCCCGTGAGTAGCTCCATGGTGAGTGTTGCATGATATGAGGTAGCTTCAGCTACGTATGTTTATGTGGCACTTATGTGCAAGTCTCCGTGTATCCAATAGTATTCCAAGTGTTCAACGGGTATTATAATTTACACATAAGTGCCACATATACAAAAGTAGCCAAAGCTACCTCATAACATGTAACGCTCACAAAGGAGCTACTCACGGGCTTGCTCACAAAAGCTATTGGTCAAGGTGTAGCTACACGGGCTGCTCACACAAGCTATCAGGTATCCAACCAACTCAAGGATTACCTAGCCACCGGTAGGACACACAGGACCATTGCCCGGAACCCAAGTACATGTATCGCATCCATAATGAACTCGGACCAACTCAACAAGCTCGAATGCCTCATACATATCATGAACCTGGACCAACTCAACGAGTTCGGATTTTTAAATTCCTAGTGACATGTCACTTGTAACCTAGACTATTCCTAAGGTTCAAAAGGGATTTTCCTCACTTGCAGAGGGCATACTTTGTCGTACTTGCTCGTGATGTCGTATGTAACGGCCAATTATCATTTATGCTTTCAGAACAACCAATAAGTATATAAATCATAATAACAAGAAAACATTTATTACATAATATCAAAACATTAAAAACATGCTATAGACCACATTATTTGCATATGCACTTACCTCAGTAAAAAATGATGGTAATCGAGCCTAATCGTCGTATACTTTATTCTTTCCTCGATCAGGACCCGAATCACGTTTTTCTTAATCTATAATGTCAAATTTGACTTGTTTATTGATCACATTATTCAAATCAATCCATAATTCATGCTTTGGTAAAATTACCTTTTTACCCCTAACTTTTCATTTATTTATGATTTAGTCCCTAGGCTCGTAAAATGAAATGCATGCATTTTCTTTGTTACCCAAGCCTAACTGAATTTTCCTTGTACTTATAACAGCCCTTATTTTCATCAAAATTAGATTTTTTATCACTTATTTTACATCTTTTACAAAATGGTCCCTTTAAGGTGTTTTCATGCAAAATCACCTAGTAAAATATGTTGAACATATATCAAACAATCATATTCTTCCATTAAACATCAAAACACAGACTTCTCATGCATGGGTCGAAATTCAAACATGAACCCTAGCTTAAGATATGGTTAGAAACGGGTACATCATGTTACAAGGATTTTAAAAATGTAAAGAACATTAAGGACGGGGCTAGAACGGACTTACCCCCAAGCTTGGAAAGTTTGAAAACCCTAGCTATGGTTCTCCACAAATTTCGGCAGCTAAGGAGGAAGATGGACAACATTTTCACTTGATTTTTCCCTTTTTATTTCATTTAATTACCAAATGACCAAATTGCCCTTAGGGTTTTTCGTTCAAATTTTTCCTATGCATGTCCATTTTTGTCCAAAATTATAGAAATTGGTCAAATTACTAATTAAGACCCTCTAATTCATAATCTAAAGCAATTTCATGCTTAAAGCTTCTAGAATGCAAGTTTTACATTTTATTCAATTTGGTCCCTAAAATTAAATTTGACATTTTATGCATAGAATTTCTTCACGAAACTTTCACAAAAGCTTGCATTCATAACATAGACCTCATAATGATCATAAAATAATTATTTCTATCTCAAATTTGTGGTCTCAAAACTACTATTCCGGTTAGGCCCTAATTCGGGATCTCACAACTCTCCCCCCTTTAGGGATTTTTGTCCCTAAAAATCTTACAGGTAAAAAGGTTTGGGTATTGTTTCCTTATAGCCTCCTCGGGCTCGCATGTAGCCTCTTCAACCCCATGTCTTTGCCATAAAACTTTAACAAGAGCAACACTTTTGTTTCTCAATTGCTTGACTTCCCAAGCTAAGATCTTAACTGGTTCCTCACCATAAGTCATATCCGGTCTAATTTCAACCTCTATCGGTACAATCACATGAGAACGATAGGATCTATATCGGCACAAGATGGATACATGAAACACATCGTGAATCTTTTCTAACTCAGTCGACAAGGCCAATCGATAAGCAACAAGCCCTATCCTTTTAGTAATCTCTTACGGTCCTATTAAACGAGGACTCAACTTGCCTTTTCTTTCGATCTCAAAAAATTTTTCCATAGAGATACTCTCAAGAATACCTTACCACCAACTTGATACTCAATCTTTTTCCTTTTTAAATCCGCATATGGCTTTTGTCTATCCGAGGCCGCTTTCAAGCAATCATGAATTACTTTCACCTTTTCTTCAGTTTCCTTAACTAAATCGATTCCATGAATCCTATTCTCATTAAGCTCAGTCCAATACAATGGTGTATGACATTTACGTCCATACAATGCCTCAAAAGGTGCCATCTTCAAGCTCGACTGATAACTATTGTTGTAGGCAAATTCAACCAAAGGTAAGTACCTTTCCCAACTACCTTAGAATTCAAGAACACAACATCTGAGCATATCTTCAAGTGTCTAAATCACTCTCTTGGATTGTCCATCAGTCTGTGGTTGAAAAGCGGTACTAAAATTCAATTTTGTACCCAAAGCTTCTTGTAACTTCTTCCAAAATCGCGAAGTGAACCTCGGATCTCTATCCAAAATAATTGATAAAGGTACTCCATGAAGTCTCACAATCTCAAAAATATACAATTAAGCTCATTCAAACATATTTTCATTCAATTTAGTCAAAAAACACATAAATAGGCAAATTACCATTTTACCCCTAACATTTACACTTTTTACAATTTAGTCCCTATTGCATAAAAAACAAAATATACAAAATTTCAACATACCTATGTTGGGCTAAAATTTACCCATACTCATACAAATCCATATACATCATTTATTTCACATTTTAGTCCCTTAAATTATTATTTTTGCAATTTAGTCCTAATTACTCAAAGTCATCAAAAACTCCAATATAAAACATGTTAATCTAAAACATATCTTTCATATTCCATCATCAAACAACAAAAATCACAAGCTCTCAACAATGGAAATAACTCAAAATATTCACCAAAATCAAAAATTTAATCATGAGTTTTGTAGTACTCGAAGCAACGATCTCAAAAATGTAAAAATTATCAAAAATCGAGCTAAACACAAACCTTGATTGAGCTTGAAAGCAACCTAACCCTAGTTTCTTTTTCTTTTATTTGGTTTCAGCAATAACAATAATAATAACACATATGTTAACTTTATTTTATGTTTTATAATATATATTATAACATATTATAACTTAATGTTTAATTTACAAATATAACCTTAATGAATTATTATAAAAACTTTATATTATAAGCCTAATACCGTCCAACTAATATGTAAGTGGACTATTCACAACATAAAGGTTCCCATTAAAGAAGACAATAGCAATTAGGCCCCTTTTAGAAATAACCACCAAATTTCCCTTTTAAGCGATTAAGTCATTTTATTTAATCGGATACCTAAACGACAAAATTAAATCACGAAATTTCACAGATATAAATTTACACAAAATAAACACATAAAATAATTTTTAAATATTTTTTTGACTCAGATTCATGGTCATGAAACCACTGTTCCGATTAGAGTCTAATTCGGACTGTTACAACTCTCCCCCTTAAGGATTTTCGTCCCCGAAAATCTTACCGATGAATAGGTTTGGGTATCTCTCTTTCATTGTATCCTTTGACTCCCATGTTGCTTCCTCAACCCCGTGTTTTTGCCACAGTACTTTAACCAACAAAATTTTCTTATTTCGCAAATTTTTAATCTCACTAGCTAGAACACGAATCGGTTCTTCCTCGTACATCATATCGGGCTTAATCTCAATCTCAGACGGACTAATCACATGTGAAGGATCAGATCGATATCGATGAAGCATCGAAACATGGAATACATTGTAGATCTTTTCTAACTCAGGTGGCAATAACAATCTGTAAGAAAACGGGCCAATACGTTCTATAATCTCATACGACCCAATAAACCTCGGACTCAATTTGCCTTTGCGACCAAATCTGAGTATTTTCTTCCACGGTGAGACTTTCAGAAAGACTTTGTCTCCAATCTAAAAATCTATATCTTTTCGTTTCAAGTCTGTATATGATTTCTGACAATCTGATGCTGCTTTCGAACTTTCACGAATCACTTTTACTTTCTATTTTGTATCTATGATCAAATCGACCCCGTGTATCTTATTTTCATTGAGCTCATTCCAGTACAATGGTGTACGACATTTACAACTGTACAAAGCCTCATAAGGTGCCATTTTGATACTCGATTGAAAGTCGTTATTGTACGCAAATTCAATCAGAGGTAGATACCGTTCCCACGTACCTTCTAATTCGAGAATGAAACATCTCAACATATCCTCAAGTATCTGAATGATTCACTCAGACTAACCATCTATTTCCGGATGGAAAGCAGTGCTGAAATGTAATTTCATACCTAGTGCATCTTGCAGTTTCTTCCAAAACCGTGATATAAACCTCAAATCTCTATCAAAACAATAGAAATAGGTACCCCATGTAATCTCACAATCTGAGAAACATACAATTCAGCTAACTTATCAAACGAGTATTATGTACGTATCGAAACAAGATGAGTCGATTTAGTCAATCTATCAACAATAACCCAGATTGCATCTCTCTTGCTTAGTGTCAATGGTAAACCAGATACAAAATTCATGGTAACTCTATCCCATTTCCACTTAGGTATCATAATCGACTGAAGCAATCCAGAAGGTACCTGATGCTTGGCTTTTACTTGTTGGCAGATTAAGCATTTTGAAACAAAGTAAAAAATGTCTCATTTCATACCATGCCACTAATAAAGCTGCTTCGGATCATTATACATCTTCATACTACCTGGGTGAACAGATAATCGACTGCTGTGAGCTTCATTGAAAATCATCTAAATCAACTCTGAATTCTTCAGGACACATATTCAGTTTCTGAATCTCAAACAATCATCAGTATCAACTCGAAACTCTGAATCAGCATTTAAATCACATTGAGCTCGTTCTGCTATCAACTCATTATCAACCTTCTAGGCATCACAAATTTGTTGAACAAATAACGGTCTTGCTTTAAATTTAGCTATTATCGAACCATCATCAGACATAGCTATATGCGCATTTATTGCACGCAAAGTAAACAGTGATTTTTGGCTTAAAGCATCAGCAACAACATTAGCCTTTCCTAGGTGATAGTCAATTACAAGCTCATAGTCTTTTTGCAATTCTAATCATCAACGTTGTCTCAAATTCAGATCTTTCTGAGTCATCAAGTATTTGAGGCTTTTGTGATTAGAATAAACATGACAATTCTCACCAAACAGATAGTGAGGCCAAATTTTCAACGCAAACACGATAGCTGCCAATTCTAGGTCGTGTGTCAGATAGTTCTTTTTATGTGGCTTTAACTGTCTCAAAGCATAAGCTATAACTCTGCCTTCCTGCATCAAAACACTACCCAAACCATTTAAAGAAGCATCACTATAGATAACAAATTCTTTACCCGATTCTAGATGAACTAGCACTGGAGCTTCGGTCAACAAGGCTTTCAACTGATCAAAGTTTTTTTGGCACTTTTCTTACCACTCGAATTTAACATCTTTCTACAATAGCTTTGTCATTGGGGCTGCAATTATAGAGAAACCTTTCATGAACCGTCTATAATAACCAGGAAGTCCTAGAAAACTTCAGACTTTAGAAACATTCTTAAGAGGTTTCCAATCAAGTATAGCTAAAATTTTACTCGGATCAACCCGAATACCCGATGCTGATACAGCATACAACTGTTTATCTCGCAAAGTCTGTAACACTAGTCTCAGATGTTCGGCATGTTTGGTTTCATCACGGGAGTAGATCAAAATGTCATCTATGAACACAAATACAAACCAATCCAGATACTGTCTGAAGATCTGATTCATCAAATCCATAAAAATAGCAGGTGCATTAGTAAGTATGAAAGGGCATAACCAAAAACTCATAGTGTCCATACCTTGTTCAAAAAGCAGTCTTTGGCACATCGGAGTCTTTAACTCACAACTGATAGTAATCTGATCTCAAATCTATCTTTAAAAACACCGTAGCCCCTTTCAGTTAATAAAATAAATCATCAATCCGCGACAATGAGTATTTATTCTTTATAGTCACCTTATTGAGTTTTCTATAACCAATGGACATTTTCATAGTTCCGTCTTTCTTTTTCACAAACAACACGGGTGCACCTCAAGGTGAGAAACTCAGTCACACAAAACCTCTATCTATCAAATCTTGCAACTGAGCTTTCAATTCTTTTAAGTCTGTAGGTGCCATTCTGCAAGGATCTATGGATATTGGAGTCATCCCAGGCATTAACTCAATACCAAACTCTACCTCCCGAATAGTTGGAAAACCTGGTAATTCTTCAGGAAACACATCTGGATACTCGTACACAACAGATACTGATTCAATGTTTCTTTCGACCACTTTACTATCAAGCACATTTACAAAGTAAGCTTCGCAACCTTTTCTCACATATTTCTAAGCTAACATCGAAGAAATCACTGCTAGTAACCCATTTAGATCATTAGATTCAATTTGAATAATCTCATCATTCTTGCACCGTAAATTAATAGTCTTTCTCTTTCAATTTACAACAGCATTATGCAAAGTCAACTAGTCCATACCCAGAATTATGTCGAACTAATCAAATGGCAACAACATCAAGTCAACTGGAAAGCATGAGTCTCAAACCATCAAGGGACAATTTTTACACAGTTTGTCAACCATAACACATCGACCTAAGGGGTTTGACACTCTAATCACAAACTCAGTAGACTTAACAGGTAAATTATTACTGAATACTAATGTCTCACACACATAAGAATGACTAGAACCAGGATCAATCAATGCAATTACATTAGTTTCATAAAGAGTGAATGTACTAGTAATGAAATCTGGGGATGAAGCCTCTTCTCGTGCGCGAATAGCATAGGCTCTGGCAGGTGCATGAGCCTCAGATCTGACTATTGTATCTTTAGTCCCTCTCTGACTACCACTCACATTACTCGCATTTCTGGGTGGTCTACCCCGAGCTGCAGTATCACCCAATCTCATAGTCTGCACTAGAATTTTTTTAGCTAACACTGGGCAATCATGAATATAATAATCCATCGATCCACATTTAAAACAAGCCCGATCATGCAATCTACAACTACCAGGATGTTGTTTGCTGCAATATTTACACTCAGGTTGATTTAATCTGAAATTACCCACACTAGCTACTGAGGTAGCTTTCGAGCTCATAGGTGGTCTACTCTGATCTCATCTAGAATAACCCAAAGTGGCTTTAGAAAGCCTGAAATCATCTCGGAACTTCTTTGGTGCCGACTGGAATGACCTACCGGATGTTCTTTTACGTGCATCTCTAGCTTCAAAGTCATATTTTCTTTTCTCTTTCCCAAGCTCTTCAGCTTTGCAGGCTCGCTCAACCAGTACTACGAACTCTTTTATCTCAAGTATGCCAACTAACAGTTTAATGTTTTCATTCAGCCTATCTTCAAATCTTTTACACATTATGGCTTCAGTAGAAACACACTCTTGGGCATACCGATTGAGTCTCACAAATTTTCGCTCATACTTTGTCACGGTCATCCGACCCTGTTTCAGCTCCAGAAATTCTTTGCGCTTCTGATCAATAAATCTTTGGCTAATATATTTCTTACAGAACTTAGTCTGAAAGAATTCCCAGGTCACCCGCTCTTTCGGAACCATTGATACTAAATTATTCCACCAGTGATATGCTGTATCTCGAAGTAAAGATATGGCACATTTCAAACACTCATTCAGAGTACAGGACAGCTCATCAAACTCATCAAACACACGGATAGTATTATCAAGCTAAAACTCAGCCCGCTCAGCATCATCATCATTAGTTGCTTTAAACTCTTCAGCCTCGTGTTTTCTGATTTTATCTACAGGTGGCTTATATAACCTCAGCGAATCACTTACTTGTGGTACAGCAGGCATCAAAGATAGATTAGTTGGGGGTGGAGGTTGTTGTACAGCTGGATTAGTTTGAATATATTGAGTAAACCAGTCATTCATCATTTGGTAGAAGGCTTGTCCTGCCTCTCCTTCCTGGTTACTCGAAATCGGTCGAGAACCAGTCGACGTTGTCCCTTGCGTGGGAGCAGGCGCTACACTCTTGACATCATCTGCTACAGCTTTGTCGGGATCCATTCACTATATGAAAACACATTTTCAACTGCCAGAAGTCATCACACTATCGCAGTATATATTATGCCATGTATAGCTAGACTTACACACGATACGTTAGACCTAGAACCGACTAAACTGTAGTTCTGATACCAGTAAAATGTAACACCTCTAACCGATATCCATCGTCAGATGAGGGTTATGAGACATCACCGATCATAATACAGTTCACACAAGTATGCATAACCTATTACAATTTGAAATTTTCAATTACATCAATGCTCATAACTAAATCAGAGATTCAATCTTAAAATCATATTATTCACAGCCTGACATAATTTAAAACATAATCTATGTCCATCAAACAAATTACCCATATACTGAACATGTAACAAATTAATAACTTCATTAATTAAATGTCAAACCTACTTATATAAGTCATGCGCATGTACAAAATTAAATATCATTTGAAACAAATTTCAATACCTTCCTTTTTATTTATTTATGTGGCATTACTATATTAATTTATATGTAGTTCATAAGCATATATTAATGTTATCCAATACACCCATTTAATATATATAACATATTAATAGAGATAACTAAACATAATCGAATAAAGCTTTAAGGTAAGTCATAGTTACGGTTTGATAAACAACCATCACATTGGAGATGCAACATGTTTTATCAAGCTCAAACATATTTCACCATTTTATCTTAAATCAATTTCAGCGACAAATAACAACTCAAGATTAAAAACATGCGTAACTCGTTATATCCTTAGTCTGTCATTTAATCACGAGTATCAATATATGCACAAGCTTTTAATATAACCAATTAAAAACTTTTTACATAATTTAATAAGCAATCACATAAGCATCTTTAGTACAATACAACATGGTCGAACATGCTTCTAACACATATATACACTGTAATATCCTGAATTAGGGCCTAATCAAAATAGTGGTTTCGTGACCACAAATCCGAGATAGAAATAATTATTTTATAATTATTTTGATGGTTATGATATGATTGCATGATTGTGTGAAAATTTCGTGATGAAATTCTATGCTTAAAGTGCTTAAATTGAAAGTAGGGACTAAATCGAATAAGTTGCAAAACTAGCATTCTAGAAGTTTTTAGTATGAAATTGTTTTGGAATATTAATGAGGAGGTCTTAAATAGCAATTTGACCAATTTTAAGTTCATGGACAAAATTAGGACATGGAAGGAATTTTTGGAAAGTTTAGTAGTAAGGGTATTTTGGTCATTTAGTTATTAAAATGAATTAAAAACAAAATTAAAAGCCAATTTTTGTCCATCTTCTTCATTAGGCCGAAATTTCAAGGGTTCTCCATAGCTAGGGTTTGTTTCAAGCTTCCAAGCTCCATAGTAAGTGATTCCAAGCCCCGTTTTTAATGTTCTTTACGTTTTTGGAATCCCAGTAGCTCGATTAAGCTTATGTTAGCAATAATTCAGCCTAGGGTTTATATTTGGAAAAATACCCATAGGTGAAATTTGTGTATTTTGATGTTTTATGATAGAATATGAGGTTTTAAATTATGTTAGACAACTTGTACTACTCGATTTTAAGCAAAAACGAGTAAAAGGGCTTAATCGGTAAAAATACATAATAGTCACAAGTACATGTTAGAGTGAGAATTTGATGTTGCCATAGAATAGAAAAGTGATCAGCATGTTGTAAAACATAAGAATAAGGAATAAAGTTTAATCCCAAGCCTAGGGGCAAAAATGTAAATATGCAAAAGTTTAAGGGCAAAATTGTAATTTTGCCAAAATTTGAGTTAAGGGTTAATTTGATAATGTGAGTATTAAATGAGCTAAATGTGTTATTTTAGATCAAGAAAGACGTGGAATCGACCTCAATCGAGGAAAAGAAAAGATTGTGGACTAATTTGCAAAATCTTTGTATTTTGGTAACAAGGTAAGTTCATGTGTAAATAATGTAGCATAATTGTTATTTTTAAGTTATTGATATTAATTATGTGTTATGCTGAATTTCATTATGAAATGTATGCTTTGTGGTTAATTTCAAATAATATGTAAATTATGTGAGCTACTTGTTAAATATAATTGTTACCGAGTATTGATTTCGGCATTCTACGGAAGACGGCAAGGATAAGTGTTCGAGAAAAATCCCGTTTGAACCTTAGGAATAGATTAGGATACAAGTGACATGTCACTAGGATGGTTGAGCATCCGAACTCGTTGAGTTGAGTCCGAGTTCACCTATGGATGCTAATGTCCGAACTCGTTGAGTTGAGTCCGAGTTCGTGAGATGTAACTAGGCATCCGAACTCATTGAGTTGAGTCTGAGTTCACTTATGGATGCGAACGCTCGAGCTCGTTGAGTTGAGTCCGAGTTCACTTAGGGGCGGGTTACATGATTTCTTGATTACATATGAGGCACTTATGTGCAAATTATCCGTGTATCCGAGTTGTATTCCGATGTGTTCAACGGGTGAAATTTCTAGTGAAATGGAAGAACACTTAAGATGCAAGTGACGTTTTGGTAAGTGTTGTGAAATGGACACTTTGGACAGGTATGTTCTTAACCCTCGGGTTGAAAATAGATACAACAACGATAAGGTGGTAAGATGATGAATGATGTTTAGAAATATGACATATGTTTTGGTGATACCATGCTAAAGTTGTTTGGTATATTTGTATTGTTATGTTACTTGTTATTTACATATGAACTTGTTAAGCATTTATGCTTACTCCCTCCTCTTTATTTACTGTAGTTTTGAACAAGCCAGCTCGGGAATCGGGACGGGTCGAAGGTTCGATCACACTATCCAAAGGACTTTCATCTGGGTAAATGACTTGTAAAACTTAAGTATGGCATGTATAGCAATATACTTATTTTGTGTAAAATAATTTTATGATATGGCCATGTTTGGTTGAGAAAATGTTTGATATTGATAAGTCATGGTGATGGCTAATTTAGATCATGTTTGATATTATGGAAGTTTAATAGGTTATCTAGTTCATAAAAATTCATGGAAAGATGAAACTTGCCTTAAAACAGAATATTGCTGCAGCAATGACATGAATTTGAAAAATCACTAAAAATAGTATAAATGGAAATAAATAATGAGTAAGTTATGAAATTGAAGCTTAATGAGTCTATTTTCATTTGGATTGAACAAAACAGGCATATAAATTATATTTTATGAGATATTTAAACTTTTGTGAAACAAAGCCAGAGAGATTTCTGGATCCCCTGTTCTGACTTTAAAAATTCATAATAAATTTTAAAAAAATAATTAGAAGTTTTTCTTTATATGTACAGATTCTTTATTGAGTCTATTTTTAATAAAAACAAACCTTGTAGTCATTGAAATTCTGTATAGAGAGATATCTGATTCGTAATACATAGATGTCAGACCAGTCAAACCCTGAAACAGGGGAGATTTTAACTAATAAACTATACTAATTGACCCAACCAAAAATTCTAGAAAAAAATTATTAAATAGATATATGAGTCTAGATTTAGGAAAAATTTACGGATCTTGATTTCAAGTTTTGCAACTCGAGATATGATTTTTCTTGTAACTGTGACGCGGGTAGTTAGAAAGCTGTGAATGTAGAAACAAATGATTTGAAGTTCTTAATTTGATAAATTATGTTCGGTAACCCCTCAAGCTCGACTCCGGCGACAGTTTCGGGCGTGGGGGCGTTACATTTAGTGGTATTAGAGTAGGTTTAGTCGGTTCGCAGACTACGTGTTGTATGTACGGATTTTGCTATACATGCCATATGTATGAATTGTGATAGTGTGACGACTTCTGACCTTTTTAAATGATTTTTTTTATAGTAAATGGATCCCAATCCAGCTGTGGCAGATGAAGTAGAGACTAATGCGCCAGCTCCAGCTGAAGGAGCAGCGCCGACTAAAAATCCACCTCCTACTGTTGGTCAGGGAGGAGGAGAAAGGGGTCGGGAAGCCTTTCTCCAAATGATGAGTGCATGGTACACTGAGTTCGTTCGTACGAACCCAAATGTACAACCTCCCCCACCTCCCCCAATTCCTCAACCTATGCCTCCGATGCCTCAAGCAGTGGATATGATAAAATTTCACAGAACCCCCGTTGACAGAATTCGTAAACAAGGGGTTAGTGAAAGATTTATTGATCAGAAGCGTAAAGAATTTCTTAAGCTGAAGCAAGGTAATATGACGGTTACAGAATATGAAAGAGAGTTTGTTTGATTAAGTAAGTATGCCAGAGAGTATGTTCCTACAGAGGCCAAGATGTGCCGACGATTTGAAGACGGGCTCAACGAAGACATTAATGTATTTGTTGGGATCCTTGAACGAAAAGAAATGGTGGTACTTGTCGATCGAGCTTGCAAGGCTGAAGAATTACTGAAGGAAAAGAAAAAGGTAGAATCTGAAACACGAAATTGGAAGAAAAGGCCGATGAGCGGTTCATTTTCACAGCAACCTGGAAAGTCAAGGAATATGAATCCTCGTTCCCAAGCTTCAGCTGGGCAATCATATGGGAATTATAAGAAGCGAAATGTGGGTCCTAAATCCCAGACTACTTCGGCAGCCAGTGTAGGGAACTCGAGATTTGTTAAACCTGAGTGCCAGCGATGTGGTACAAATCATTTTGGTCCGTGTAGAGCAAATGAATGTTTTCGATGTGGTTCTCCGGATCATTTTATTAGAGACTGCCCAGAGAGAGCTAAAAAAGAAAATTTTCAGAATACAAAAACAAGTGGGGCGGATTCGAGAGGAAGATATCCAAGAAAAGCTGGGAGCGAAGCAAGCAGTAAGAATGAAGCCAGGAATGCACCAGTTAGACCTGAAGGAAGGGCTCCGGCTAGAACTTATGCTATTAAAGCACGTGAAGATGCTTCCTCACCTGATGTGATTACCGGTACATTTTCCCTCTATAATGTTAATGTTATTGCTTTGATTGATCCCAGTTCTACTCATTCATATGTATGCATGAAACTGGTGTCTAGTATGAATATACCTGTTGAGAACACAGAATTTATGATGAGAGTGTCGAACCCGTTAGGCAAATGCATGATAGTTGATAAAGTATGCAAGAAATGCCCTTTAATGATTCGGGGTCATTACTTTCCGGCCGACTTGATGTTTTGCCATTTGATGAATTTGATGTTATTTTGAGTATGGATTGGTTGACATTGCATGATGTTATAGTAAATTGCAAAGAAAAGGTTATAGAATTAAAATGTGAAAGTGGTGAAATCTTGCGGGTTGAACCAGACAAATCAGAGGCAATATTTAGTATGATTTCTTCGATGTCGGCTCAGAGATATTTGAGAAGGGGTTATGAAGCTTATTTGGCGTATGTAATTAATACAAAATAAGTTGAAAAGAAAGTTGAATCAGTGCCGGTTGTGTGTGAATTTGCGGACGTATTTCCAGAAGAATTGCCGGGTTTGCCTCCAGTCAGGGAAGTAGAATTTGGTATAGATTTGATATCGGGAATAGCTCCGATCTCGATTGCTCCATATAGAATGGCACCAACAGAGTTGAAAGAATTAAAGTCGCAGTTGCAAGAGTTGACTGATAAAGGCTTTGTGAGACCAAGTTTTTCACCTTGGGGTGCTCCCGTGTTATTTGTGAAAAAGAAGGATGGTTCTATGAGGTTGTGTGTTGATTATCGGCAGTTAAACAAGGTGACAATCAAAAACAAGTATCCGTTGCCAAGAATTGATGATTTGTTTGATCAGCTAAAAGGAGCGACATGGTTTTCAAAGATTGACTTGAGATCTGGGTATTACCAACTGCGGGTAAAAGAGTCGGATGTGCCTAAAACTGCTTTTAGAACAAGGTATGGTCATTATGAATTTTTAGTTATGCCATTTGGATTGACAAATGCTCCTGTTGTGTTTATGGATTTAATGAATCCCATATTTCGGCCATACTTGGACAAATTTGTTGTGGTGTTTATAAATGATATTTTAATTTATTCAAAAGATGATACAGAGCATGCTGAGCATTTGAGGATAGTTTTGCAAACTTTGAGAAATAAGCAGCTGTATGCTAAGTTTAGTAAAAGTGAATTTTGGCTTCGAGAAGTTGGATTTTTGGGTCATATTGTTTCAGGTGATGGTATACGGGTTGATCCTAGTAAAATTTCAGCCATTGTTGATTGGAAACCACCGAAAAACGTAATCGAAGTTAGAAGTTTCTTGGGGCTAGCTGGGTATTATCGGCGGTTTGTAAATGGATTTTCTATAATTGCTGCTCCTATAACTAGATTACTCCGAAAGGATGTTAAATTTGAATGGACGGAAGAATGTCAACAGAGTTTTGAAGAATTGAAAAAGTTATTAACAGAGGCACCAGTGTTAGTACAGCCCGAATCAGGTAAAGAATTTGTGGTGTATAGTGATGCTTCTCTAAATGGTTTGGGGTATATCCTCATGCAAGAAGGAAAAGTGGTGGCTTATGCTTCGAGGCAGTTAAAACCTCATGAGAGGAATTATCCTACTCACGATTTGGAATTGGCTGCAGTGGTGTTTGCTTTGAGGATTTGGCGACATTATTTGTATGGTGAAAAGTGCCGAGTATATACCGATCACAAAAGTCTTAAATACTTGATGTCACAAAAAGACTTGAATTTGAGACAGCGAAGATGGTTAGAGTTATTGAAAGATTACGAGCTTGTTATTGATTATCATCCGGGAAAAGCGAATGTGGTTGTCGATGCTTTGAGCAGAAAGTTGTTGTTTGCTTTGAGAGTTATGAACGCTCAGTTGAAAATTTCAGATGACGGTTCGATTCTAGCAGAGTTAAGAGCAAGACCGATGTTTTTACAAGAGATTTCTGAAGCTCAAAAACATGATCAAGATTTGCTAGCCAAAAGAAAACATTGTGAAGCTGATACGGGATCAGATTTCAGAATTGGTTCTGATGGTTGTTTGATGTTTAAAAATCAGATTTGTGTATCGAAAAATGATGAGTTGATTCAAAAGATTTTGCATGAAGCACATAATAGTTGTTTGGCGGTTCATCCGGGCAGTACGAAGATGTATAATGACTTAAAGAAAATGTACTGGTGGAGTGGAATGAAAAGAGATATTTCCGAGTTTGTATCAAAGTGCTTAGTTTGTCAACAAGTGAAAGCTGAACACCAGGTACCTTCGGGATTACTTCAGCCTATTATGGTTCCTGAATGGAAATGGGATAGGATTACTATGGATTTTATATCAGGGTTGCCGTTAACTCCAGGGAAGAAAAATGCCATCTGGGCAATAGTTGACAGACTGACTAAATCGGCTCATTTTATTCCGGTACGTACAGATTATTCTCTTAATAAGTTGGCTGAATTGTATATCCGAGAGATTGTTAGACTTCATGGGATACCTTTGTCAATCATTTCGGATAAAGATCCAAGGTTTAACTCATGGTTTTGGTAAAAGTTGCAAGAGGCATTAGGTACAAAGTTAAATTTCAGCACTGCCTTTCATCCACAAACTGATGGACAATCAGAGAGAGTAATTCAGATTCTTGAAGACATGCTCAGATGTTGCGTATTGGAATTTCAAGATAGTTGGGAAAGGTACTTACCATTGGTAGAATTTACTTATAATAACAGTTATCAGACGAGTTTGAAGATGGCACCTTATGAAGCATTATATGGTCGTAAATGTCGGACGCCATTGTATTGGACTGAACTCAAGGAAAATCAAATTTATGGAGTTGATTTAATAAAAGAAACCGAAGAAAAGGTGAAAGTGATTCGAGATTGTTTGAAAGCTGCTTCAGATAGACAGAAATCTTATGCGGATTTGAAACGAAAAGAAATGGAGTTTCAAGTTGGTGATAAGGTATTTTTGAAAGTGTCTCCATGGAAGAAAGTCCTTAGATTTGGACGAAAGGGCAAGTTAAGTCCGTGTTTTATTGGACCGTATGAAATAATTGAAAAAGTTGGATCGGTAGCATATCGGCTAGCATTACCACATGAATTAGAGAAGATTCATGATGTGTTCCACGTATCTATGTTACGTCGGTATCGTTCGGATCCTTCACATGTAGTTTCACCGACAGAAATTGAACTACAACCAGATATGACCTACGAAGAAGAACCGATTAAGATTTTAGCTCGAGAAGTCAAACAACTAAGAAATAAAAGTGTTGCACTTGTGAAAGTGTTGTGGCAAAAGCATGGGGTAGAAGAGACTACATGGGAACCTGAAGAAACTATGAGAAACCAATATCCACACCTGTTTACCGGTAAGATTTTCGAGGACGAAAATCCTTAAAAGGGGGGAGAGTTGTAATATCCTGAATTAGGGCCTAATCGGAATAGTGGTTTTGTGACCACAAATCTGAGCTAGAAATAATTATTTTATAATTATTTTGATGGTTATGATATGATTGCATGATTGTGTGAAAATTTCGTGATGAAATTCTATGCTTAAAGTGCTTAAATTGAAAATAGGGACTAAATCGAATAAGTTGCAAAACTTGCATTTTAGAAGTTTTTAGTATGAAATTGTTTTGGAATATTAATGAGGAGGTCTTAAATAGCAATTTGACCAATTTTAAGTTCATGGACAAAATTAGGACATGGAAGGAATTTTTGGAAAGTTTAGTAAGGGTATTTTGGTCATTTAGTTATTAAAATGAATTAAAAACAAAATTAAAAGCCAATTTTTGTCCATCTTCTTCATTAGGCCGAAATTTCAAGGGTTCTCCATAGCTAGGGTTTGTTTCAAGCTTCCAAGCTCCATAGTAAGTGATTCCAAGCCCCGTTTTTAATGTTCTTTACGTTTTTGGAATCCCGGTAGCTCGATTAAGCTTATGTTAGCAATAATTCAACCTAGGGTTTATATTTGGAAAAATACCCATAGGTGAAATTTGTGTATTTTGATGTTTTATGATAGAATATGAGGTTTTAAATTATGTTAGACAACTTGTACTACTTGATTTTAAGCAAAAACGAGTAAAAGGGCTTAATCGGTAAAAATACCTAATAGTCACAAGTACATGTTAGAGTGAGAATTTGATGTTGCCATAGAAGAGAAAAGTGATCAGCATGTTGTAAAACATAAGAATAAGGAATAAAGTTTAATCTCGAGCCTAGGGGCAAAAATGTAAATATGCAAAAGTTTAAGGGCAAAATTGTAATTTTGCCAAAATTTGAGTTAAGGATTAATTTGATAATGTGAGTTTAAATGAGCTAAATGTGTTATTTTAGATCAAGAAAGACGTGGAATCGACCTCAATCGAGGAAAAGAAAAGATTGTGGACTAAATTGTAAAATCTTTGTATTTTGGTACCAAGGTAAGTTCATGTGTAAATAATGTAGCATAATTGTTATTTTTAAGTTATTGATATCAATTATGTGTTATGCTGAATTTTATTATGAAATGTATGCTTTGTGGTTAATTTCAAATAATATGTAAATTATGTGAGCTACTTGTTAAATATAATTGTTACCAAGTATTGATTTCGGCATTCTACGGAAGACGGCAAGGATAAGTGTTCGAGAAAAATCCCGTTTGAACCTTAGGAATAGATTAGGATACAAGTGACATGTCACTAGGATGGTTGAGCATCGGAACTCGTTGAGTTGAGTCCGAGTTCACCTATGGATGCGAATGTCCGAACTCGTTGAGTTGAGTCCGAGTTCGTGAGATGTAACTAGGCATCCGAACTCGTTGAGTTGAGTCCGAGTTCACTTATGGATGCGAACGCCTGAGCTCGTTGGGTTGAGTCCGAGTTCACTTAAGGGCGGGTTACATGATTTCTTGATTACATATGAGGCACTTATGTGCAAATTATCCGTGTATCCGAGTTGTATTCCGATGTGTTCAACGAGTGAAATTTCTAGTGAAATGGAAGAACACTTAAGATGCAAGTGACGTTTTGGTAAGTGTTGTGAAATGGACACTTTGGACAGGTATGTTCTTAACCCTCGGGTTGAAAATAGATACAATAATGATAAGGTGGTAAGATGATGAATGATGTTTAGAAATATGACATATGTTTTGGTGATACCATGCTAAAGTTGTTTGGTATATTTGTATTGTTATGTTACTTGTTATTTACATATGAACTTATTAAGCATTTATGCTTACTCCCTCCTCTTTATTTACTGTAGTTTTGAACAAGCCAGCTCGGGAATCGGGACGGGTCGAAGGTTCGATCACACTATCCAAAGGACTTTCATCTGGGTAAATGGCTTGTAAAACTTAAGTATGGCATGTATAGCAATATACTTATTTTGTGTAAATAATTTTATGATATGGCCATGTTTGGTTGAGAAAATGTTTGATATTGATAAGTCATGGTGATGGCTAATTTAGATCATGTTTGATATTATGGAAGTTTAATAGGTTATCTAGTTCATAAAAATTCATGGAAAGATGAAACTTGCCTTAAAACAGAATATTGCTGCAGTAATGACATGAATTTGAAAAATCACTAAAAATAGTATAAATGGAACTAAATAATGAGTAAGTTATGAAATTGAAGCATAATGAGTCTATTTTCATGTGGATTGAACAAAACAGGCATATAAATTATATTTTATGAGATATTTAAACTTTTGTGAAACAGGGAAAGAGTGATTTCTGGATCCCCTGTTCTGACTTTAAAAATTCATAATAAATTTTAAAAAAATAATTAGAAGTTTTTCTTTATATGTACAGATTCTTTATTGAGTCTAGTTTTAAGAAAAATAAACCTTGTAGTCATTGAAATTCTGTATAGAGAGATATCTGATTCGTAATACATAGATGTCAGAGCAGTCAAACCCTGAAGTAGGGGAGATTTTAACTAATAAACTGTACTAATTGGCCCAACCAAAAAATTCTAGAAAAAAATTAGTAAATAGATATATGAGTCTAGATTTAGGAAAAATTTACGGATCTTGATTTCAAGTTTTGTAACTCGAGATATGATTTTTCTTGTAACTGCGACGCGGGTAGTTAGAAAGCTGTGAATGTAGAAACAAATGATTTGAAGTTCTTAATTTGATAAATTATGTTCGGTAACCCCTCAAGCTCGACTCCGGCGACGGTTTCGGGCATGGGGGTGTTACATACACTGTGCGTATTTACTGTAACGCCCCAAATTTCTAGGCCTAGAAGTATTGGTCCTTATGCATGGGAGTCGCTGGGAGACTACACAAAAAGGTTTATGTGTGGGAAAAATATCACAACTGATTGTCTCCTGTAGTGGTGAAGTGATTAGGAGTGTTTGGAAGTGTTGGAGAAGTATTGGGTTCAAACCTGAGCTTTAGCAAAAAATTATGTTTTTCTCTTAAAGGAGCCTTGATGTTAGTGGCTAGGCTTTAAGAATATTTTTGATAAATTTACATCATAAGGAGCAATGTGGTCTAGTGGAAGTGGCGTTACAAGTGAGCTAGTGGTCTGAGGTTCGAATTCTCGCTTGTGCAAATAGAGATTATTTTTACTGATGGCCATAGAAGAAGGTGGAGTTGGACTGAGACTCTGTGGATGACTTGGTCATGAGTGTTTCAAGGAAATTTGAATTGAAAGTTGAGTGATTTAAGGGAGTGTTTCAAGGGAAGAAGATTGGGATGAAGGAGTTTGTTTGTAGTTCAAACTTGGTTGGTGGCTTAATTCAAGGAGAAAATCAGGGAATTTGAAATGGGAAGGGTTGAATGCCGAAATTTGAACTCCCCATTGTGCAAATTTGGTCATAGGACTTTTTTTTCCTAGAGTGTCAAATTCTTTTGTGCCATTTCGGGTTTTCTTTGTTTTTAGTTTTTTTCCTCTTTTCTCTATATTGCTGTGCATATTTTAGAATTTTACCGTTCGTGCAACCTTTCTACCTTTTTGCCATTTTAGTATAGACTTGAAGGGCTGAATATAGGAGTTGTTCTTATGTGTTTGTGGTTATTCTTTTCTTTCAATTCTGAACCAAACTTCTCCACCCTCTCCCTCTCTCATTTGTTTTGCGTGACCGAATAGCTTTTGGTCTCTTCTCCTCTTTTCTTCCTTCTTTCAATTGTGTTTTCCTTCTTTGTGGTTTAGCCGAATAGCACTTGCCTCTCTCCCTCGCCACTTATTCAGTTTTTCTTGGTTAGCTGATTGTCTTTCTATTTAGAGCCGAATCCTTCTACACTTGAGTAAGGTAATTGATTTTGTTTGGGTTCACGGCTACTCTTCTCCCTCTTTCTCTCTTTTTTGATATAAGTTTCCTCTTTTACACTATCTTCATCCACCATTTTCGATAGGAGTGTGACTGGTTTTCGTGGGACTTAAATCCTAGAGTGTACATTGGGAGGCCAAATACTCCTAAGTAGTGGTAAGTTGTTGTTCTTTTGTTTTTAATCTTTCTCATTCACGGTCTTAATTAACAAGGTGGTAATGATATACAGATTTTGTCAAGGCAGCTTTGATCGGTGGTTAAAGAGAGGAATCAGTTGCTATTCAAGGTAGGCAATCAGTACCATTTTGGAATTAGGTGCTATGTAAGGGTGTTAATTTTAACGATTAAAGGACTAACGTGGGGTTATGATTGAATCTAGGTTTAGCGTCGTGGGATTTGCTCACTTATCACAAACAGGTGTGTATACATACTCTGTAAGCAGTAATAGGTGTAAAGGCCGTAAATATGTGTGTAACCGTATACTATGTTTGATGATCAGCTAAAAATCTGAAAGTGTGTGTATTTGTATGCGGTTTTTGATAATCGTTTAAAATCCAAAAGTATGTGTTGTTTACACTGCTATGACTGTAGATCGGCAAAATGCCGAAAAGCCAGAAATATGGCATATGATGCCACACGAGTGTGCGATCGCACGTGTAGTGAGCCGAGCCCACGAACATGGGCATTAGACTGTAGAGCCCACCACGAGCGCTCTCGTGGTCTTGGGCTATTCTGGGCCTCGTTAGGCTAAATGGGCCGTGTGAGCCCAGTGGGCTTGTGGCCCCACACAGATAAAATGTATGCGATGCGGTAAGTGTTGTTTAGACTTTGACGTTTGCATAGTTGTGGCTGTTTCTGGGCTAAATGGGCCACACGAGTGTATGGGCCCACTTGGGTCGAGTATGGGCCTTAGGGCCATTTGCACTGTTATGTCTGTTTAGGTTATTTAAGTTGCTCGAGGGGATGATGGACTTTCGATTAGGTTGTTAAGACCTCAATTTGTAAAAATAATGAAATACCCCCAGTTTGTAAAATTACTAAAATACCTCCAGTTTGTAAAATTACCGAAATACCCCCGATTTGTAAAATTACTGAAACACCATTGATTTGTAAAATTATCGAAATACCCCCAGTTTGTAAAATTATCGAAATATCCTTAGTTTGTAAAATTATCAAAATACCCCTATAGTGTAAAATTATCGAAATACCCTTATAGTGTAAAATTACAGAAATACCCCTGTAGCGCAAAATGACTATTTTACCCTTGTGGGTAAATGACCATCTTAGACTATGAATTTGACTAATTTCACTGTGACTGTATGACTATGTTTTAACTGACTTGACTATGGTTGTAAAACTAATATGCTTTAAATATATGTTTAAATGACTGTTACTGAGCATGGCCATTCTGCATACACGTGTGATGATTGAGCATGACATACATGACAAATTGCATGGGGTTGTAACATTGATATGGAGGAAGTACTATTTTGATAGTGTCGCACAGGTCACACGAGACTACTGTAGATCCATTATTGATTTGTTAAGGTCACACGGGTCACACGGGACGACTGTGGACCAGTGGACGGCTTAATACTGCTTAATCTGTATATGGCACTGTGCCCGCCTAAATATGGCTATGTGCTATCTTGATTATGGCTTTGTGCCAATTGTATTTACCTGTGGCTACGTGTCTATCATATTTATTGATGATCTGTGTAGATCATATTTACCCATGGTTGTGTGCCGATTATATTACCATCGCTTATGGCTACGTGTCGAACTTATTATAGTTACCGATGGCTTTGTGGCAATTATAATATCACTACTGAAGTCTTTAAGTCGTATACATACTAGCAGCTTTGTTGCGATTTTGGTTAGTGCCGCAACCGGTGCTAACATTGGTGTGCTGGTTAGGTGGGTCGATTTTATCCCCATGTAAGTGTAGGGTTGGTACGGGTGGTGTGTTGGCTTTATCTTTTATGAGATCTGTCACTGTATTGGGCTCAGGCCCACTTGTTCTGTTATTGGTTTGGGCTAGGCCCAATTGATTTTGTTATGGGCTGTGACCCAAATGATATTGTAATAGACTTTGGCCCTCGTATGCTCTAAACTGGACTGTACTATTCTGTTAAAGGGCTCTAACCCAAAATGTTTCTGTCTCTATTTTGGTACACTGACTATTACTCTAGTAAGGGGATTACCCACTGAGTTTTCATAAACTCACCCTGTTTGTTAACTGTGCAGGTGATCCCCAGCATTAGGAGGATCGGTGCTGTGATGGACTCGGAGATGGCCACACGACTACCTTTGGACTTTATGTTTTAAATTATGTTTTGGGTTTCAACTTTTGTACTAAGGCCTGTTAAATTTTTTCTGGATTTTAACTTTGGGTTTTATTTACTTCGATTTATAACTGTTTTTAAACAACACTACATTTTCGTAACATTCTTGGAACGGTTTCGCAACTTAGTTTTTAACATCACGTTTTCGTAAATCAATTACTTTTAAAATTAGCTTTCGCAACTTAAAAGAAATTTTGGGAATAGAATTAATAACTTTTCAATGCACCACTGTAACAGCCCGATTTAGACCATAATCGAATCGATGGTTTCGAGACCACGAATCTGAGTCCAAAAAATATTTAAAAATTATTTTCTGTGTTTATTTTGTGTGAATTTATATCTGTGAAATTTTCGTGATTTAATTTTGTCATTTGAGTGTCTAATGAAATAAAAGGACTTAATCGCGTAAATTAAAAAATTGGGTAGTTTAATCTATAAGGACCAAAATGCTATTGGCTTTTAAAATGGAAGCCTTGATGTTGCAATTAGCCCATAAATTATTAAGTGGACGGCAATAGGTTATATTATAAGGTTTTGATATATATTAAGTAAGGTTACTTTAATAAATTAATATTATAAACTATTATAATATAATATCTATCATAAAAGTAAAATAAGAAGCCAAATTCATATTATGTTCTTTGATCGAAACCAAAATAAGAAAGAAAAAAAGAAAAGAAAAACTAGTTCAACCATTCTCAAGCTCGATCAAGGTACGTGCTTAGCTCGAGTTTTGATAATTTCTACGTTTTTTAGATAGTTTCTTAGTAATCTTCAAGACCCATGCTTTAATTTTTGATTTTGATGAATATTTTGAGTTGTGCCATTGTTGAGAGCTTGTGGTTTTTGTTGTTTGATGATGAAATATGAAAGATATGTTTTAGATTAACATATTTTGTATTGGAGTTTTTGATGATTTTGAGTAATTAGGACTAAATCGCAAAAATAATAATTTTTGGAACTAAAATGTGAAATAAATGAAAAATATGGGCTTGTATGAACACTAGGAGTATTCAGCCAAACATGGGTATCTTGAAATTTTGAATATTTTGTGTTTTGTGCAATAGGGACTAAATTGTAAAAAGTGTAAATGTTAGAGATAAAATGGTAATTTTCCTATTTATGTGTTTTTAGACTAAATTGAATGAAAATATATTTGAGTGAGCTTAATTTGAATATTTTTAGATCAAGAATCAAAGAAATCAGATTTGGATCGGGGGGAAACGAAAGTCGTCGACTAGCTGTCCCGTTCCGTTTTATATCGTCCGAGGTAAGTTTATAAGTAAATAGAAGTTGTTAAATTTCAATATACGTGATTAATAGACAGTTATATTTATTAAAGGTAAATTACAAATCAATATTGAAAATGGAAATAATCTATGTTTGATAATAAGTGATGAATAAGTTTAGTATTAAAGGTGACGACATGAATTATATATGTTAAAATGTTGGTTATTTGTATATTAAATTACAAGTCTATATTTGGCTAAATGAAATATGTAAGTGACATTTAAATGTGAAACATGGTTAAATGTATATATATATATATATATATATATTCGATTATTTAATGATAAAGTGATTTTGGCTATGAATGATAATTTTGCTAATGAACTTATGTACAATTTTGTCAATTTTAAAGTTGATACCTGGAAGTATATGTGGCATCGATATGTGACTTTGATATATATGTGCGAGTAAGTCCACGTTTAATACGTTGGCATCGATATGTGACTCCGATATATATGTGCGAGTAAGTCCACATTTAATACATTGGCATCGATATGTGACTCTGATATATGTGTGCGAGTAAGACCATGTTTAATACGTTGGCATCAATATGTGACTCCGATATATATGTGCGAGTAAGACCACGTTTAATACGTTGGCATCGATATATGACTCCGATATTTGTGTACGAGTAAGACCTTGTCTGAGGTAGTGGCATTGATATGTGATTACATGTAAGACCACGTCTGGGACGTTGGCAATGTAGGTATATGTGATTATTCGAGTGTCCTATCCAATTCTAAATGGTTCAATGGGCAATACTAAGTTAAGATCGAATGAAAAATCGAGTTAAAAGGTTCAAGTATGTATTCATACTAAGTTATGAAATTATGGTAAGTTAGATACTTGAATCAGTGATATAAATGTTATTTGTCATTGTGAATTACGTATATGCATGTGTAAAAGTATACATTCGGTATAACAATGTATTCATGATGCAAATAAAAGTATATGTGTATATGAAAATTAAAATTTGTAACACCCCGAACCCGAAACCGACACCGGAGTCGAACACGAGGTGTTAACTGACTTTAACCCCTTATAAAATTTATTTTCCAGACACTGCCCAATCTGTGTACTAGTCGTTTTAAAAATCATATCTTGAGTTTCGTAACTCGAAAATCAGTTTTGTAATTTTTCCCAGAAACTAGACTCATGTGCCCATCTATGTATTTTTTTCTAGAATTTTTGGTCGGGCCAATTAGTACAGTTTATTAGTCAAAGTCTCCCAAGTTGCAGGGGTCGACTACACTGACCTTTTCCCATTACGACTTGGATATCTCCCTGCACGGGGCTTCAATACTGATGCCGTTTGTTTCTATGAAAACTAGACTCAGAGAGGAATCTGTACATATATGGTACGACCCCTAATTATCTCTGGTTAATTTATAATGAATTTCCAAAGTCGGAGCAGGGAATCCAGAAACCGTTCTGGCCCTGTCCCACAAAAATCTGATTATCTCTTAATATACTGCCCATATGATCTTTTCGTTACTTCCTCATGAAAACAGACTCATCGAGCTTCGATTACGTAATTTATTCATCAATTAATTCCACTCCTACTATTTTTAGTGATTTTTCAATCTCATGACACTGCTGCTGCCAGCATCTGTTACGAAAGTAACTAGGTCCATTTCATGCCTACCCTTGATCCAACTCAATCGAACATTCGTGCCATTTTCGCATGGCTTAAAGTTTACATGCCAAAGTTCAAACACAACGTAATAGCTTATACATGCCAAAATGTTCTTCTAAGCCAACTAAGAAGAAAGTACCAAAACTTGCTATCCGGTGTGATGACTTCGATGACGGCCTGACCCCGCAAAAATAGATGAGTCCAAGCAACCTATAATGGGTGACAAGGAAACACCGAGTGAGTTTATAACTCAGTAAGTCATAAGCAATGCACTACCATCCATCAATAACATTATCACAAGAGGAAACAAAATGGAACGAGACAATTTACTCCATCCATACCGAACCATACCATAGTTCCTCCAACCTATCGATTCAATTTCATATCAATTCATGCATTCACATTCCATATACTCATCAATAGGACATTGAAGCATTTTCATAAATCAATTTATTTTCGTTACAATCAACGACTAAACGGCCTTTCACCCATCCTACGATAAATTTTATGTACGTGACTTCAAGTATATTTGTCACATAGGTTCAAACTTACCGAGCTCAACACCAAGTATAAGCATAGCACCTATTAGCCATGTACTCAAGACACTTACCCGATCCGCTGTCCGCGATCGACTCAATAGTGTCGCACACATAGTGTCCATAATGATTCACGAATGTATATTGAGTCCGCACACTGAGTGCTATATAATCAACTCGCACACTTAGTGCTACGTAATCAAATCGCACACTTAGTGCTACATAGTCAAACTCGCACACTTAGTGCCGCATGGTCAATTCGCACACTTAGTGCATCATATTCATTTCGCACACTTAGTGCAACATAGTCAAATCGCACACTTAGTGCTGTACAATTTAATCCCGCGCACTTAGCGCCAAATCTCATGGTCATAAATGGTTATACCCGCACGTTTAGTGCCGAGATCAACAACTCAGTACATCTTACCTCTTTTCTTTTCATTCAACAATTTCATCATCACATACGTACATGCATATATATATATGTATATTTATTCATTCCATTCAGCATCAATACATAAACATTATGACCATTTGAAATAATACCAACTACATGCTTAATGACTTACCTCGTGTTGGGTAAGACGGTTCCAACTCGGCTACTCGATAACCTTTTCTTTGCCTTTGCTCGATTCACCTCCTTTAACTCCTTGAGCTAAATCAATAATTTAACTAGTTTAACCATCTTGCTAAACATTCATTCTTCAATTGCACATGCATATGTATGTTTGTATATTCGGCAATGACAATGGTAACTTAGCAACCCTTAATTTAACTTATAATTGTTCGTAACACATTTAAAGCATCCACTCCATTCCATCATTTTAAAGCACATACATTACTCAATATTATCCAAATTCACATTCGGCATTTCCACAAACACACATGCCGATTTCATTCACTCATCTCTAATGTTAATTAAGAAATGCCAAATGTCACCAACTAAATGGCATACACACACACCCACATGTAAAAAAGTCATCCACACCACCTATAGCTCATTCGGCCTTCACCCTTACTAGTTTTTCCCATTCTTTTGTCGGTTATATATACATAGTCCTAAGGTAGTATCACGAATGGGCTTACATATATATGTATATATATATATATAGCCGAATATGCAAAGCTTAACTCAACATCACATAAGCTCCTAAGTGATGGCCGAATATGTATATCTATATATATTCATCAACTATACTATTACCTTTAATTTATCTAATCACACAATTTCATCTCATGAATACTTGACCCATTTCTCACAAAAATGAAACAACAACTAAAATGAACATCCCATTTTTACCCCATATGGTCGATTACTTCATTAGTTACCAAGCTAACAATTCAACAATTTCAACCTCATTACAACCTCTACCTATCCAATATAACATGAACACAATCCTCCACCCCTAAATTAGATTCGGCAATCACTTAACCCCTTTAACCTCAACTTTCAAGTTAAAAGCAATTAACCACTCACCATATCCTACATTACTATCCATTTTAATGACATTAACACATCTACTAAGAGTTTCAAGCTTCATGGCCGAATTTCAACCTCAAAATCCTAAGTCTAATCTATAGGATGAGTAGAATTTGAACTAACCATCTCAAACATGCATAGATTTTCAAGAATCATTCAATACATACCTCATTCTAGCCATCTTCCAAGCCAAAATCCAATAACCAAATCTCCCTTCCTTCTCCTCACTCACGGCAATAGCCAAAGAAAAAAAAAGATGAACACTCCCTCTTCCCTCCTTATTTTATTCATCTCTTCCTTTTTAATTCCTTTCTTTAATTTATTTTAATTTACTTACCAATATTAAATAATAAACAACATAAACTTGGAGGAATGGAGCCATGCTTGGCCGGCCACTTATCAAGAATTGGGCACTTTGACATGCAAGTCCCCTTTTTCTTCCACATGCACTAATAGGTCCTCATGCATTGACCTATCACATTTTAAAATTTTCTCATATAAGTCCTATTGACTAAATTCACATGCAATCGACTAAATCGAAGCTTGAAATTTTCACACATTCATGATTACATATTCTAGACAATAAACATCACATTCAAACCTTTCGGTGACTCGGTTTAGTGGTCCCGAAACCACTTCCCGACTAGGGTCAATTTTGGGCTGTCACAACTCTCCCCCACTTAAGAAATTTTCGTCCCCGAAAATCTTACCGGTAAATAGGTTTGGATATCGTTCTTTCATCGAGCTCTCGGTTTCCCAAGTAGCTTCCTCGATCCCGTGTTTGAGCCATAACACCTTTACTAGCGGAACTCTTTTGTTTCGTAACTCCTTCACTTCACGAGCTAGGATACGCATCGGTTCTTCTTCATAACTCATATCGGCTTGAATTTCAACCTCTGATGGGCTAATTATGTGCGATGGATCAGATCTATAGCGTCGAAGCATCGAAACATGAAAGACGTCATGGATCTTTTCAAGCTCAGGGGGCAAAATCAATCTATACGCAACTGGCCCCACTCGTTCGGAGATTTCGTACGGCCCAATGAATCTCGGGCTCAACTTGCCCTTACGGCCAAACCTAAGTACCTTTTTCCAAGGTGACACTTTAAGAAACACTTTATCTCCCACCTGATATTCAATGTCCTTTCGTTTCAAGTCCGCATACGATTTCTGACGATCTGTGGCTGCCTTCAGACTTTCACGGATTACCTTTACTTTCTGTTCGGCATCTTTAATCAAATTAACTCCGAAAATTTTACTTTCACCAAGCTCGGTCCAAAACAATGGCGTACGGCATTTACGACCGTACAAAGCCTCATAAGGTGCCATCTTAATACTTGATTGAAAACTATTGTTGTAAGCGAATTCAATCAAAGGTACATACCGTTCCCATGAACCACTAAACTCAAGGATGCAGCATCTCAGCATATCCTCGAGTATCTGAATTATCCGCTCGGATTGACCATCGGTTTGGGGGTGAAAAGCGGTGCTAAAATGCAGCTTGGTACCCAAAGCTTCTTGCAATTTCTTCCAAAATCGTGAGGTGAATCTCGGATCTCTATCCGACACGATAGAAATAGGTACTCCATGTAATCTCACAATCTGAGAGACATACAGTTCGGCTAGTTTATCCAATGAAAGATCCGTACGCACGGGGATAAAGTGAGCCGACTTAGTCAGCCTATCAACAACAACCCAAATCGCATCCTTCTTACTTGCGGACAATGGCAGTCCGGACACAAAGTCCATTGTGACTCGGTCCCATTTCCACTCGGGTATCATGATCGGCTGAAGTAACCCTGAAGGCACTTGATGTTCCGCTTTCACTTGTTGACATATTAAACATCTCGAAACAAAGTCGGAGATGTCTCGTTTCATACCATGCCACCAATACCGACGTTTCAAGTCGTTGTACATTTTCGTGCTCCCCGGGTGGATTGACATTCGGCTACAATGGGCTTCGTTCAGAATCATCGGAATGAGTTCCGAATTCCTTGGAACACACAAACGACTTCTAAACCTCAAACAACCATCATCATCAATCTGAAACTCCGATTCCTTGTTCGGAACACACTCAGCTCGTTTTGCAACCAATTCATCATCGACTTTCTGAGCTTCACGAATTTGATAAGTCAATAATGGTTTGGCTTTTAATTCAGCTACTAACACATTGTCAGGTAGAACAGACAAGTGTACATTCATCGCTCGCAAAGCAAACAATGATTTCCGGCTTAAGGCGTCCGCAACCACATTAGCCTTTCCCGGGTGGTAATCAATGACAAGCTCGTAATCTTTCAACAACTCAAGCCAACGTCTTTGTCGCAGATTCAAGTCTCGTTGAGTCATCAAATATTTGAGACTTTTGTGATCCGAAAACACATGGCACTTCTCACCAAACAAATAATGTCGCCATATTTTCAATGCAAACACAATGGCGGCTAGTTCGAGATCATGGGTCGGATAATTTCTCTCGTGTGGCTTCAATTGTCTCGACGCATAGGCCACAACTCGACCTTCTTGCATCAATACGCAACCCAACCCAAGTAGGGATGCGTCACTATAAATGGCAAACTCTTTACCCGATTCGGGTTGCACCAAAATTGGAGCTTCAGTCAAATGAGTTTTCAGTTGATCGAAGCTTTTCTGACATTTCTCCGTCCATTCGAACTTAACATCCTTTTGAAGTAGCTTCGTCATTGGTGTGGCTATCATCGAGAAACCTTTGACAAATCGTCGGTAATAACCGGCGAGCCTTAGAAAGCTCCGGACTTCGGTAACATTTCTCGGAGGCTTCCAGTTAAGTATGGCTGAAATTTTGCTCGGGTCAACTCGAATACCCGATGCGGATACCACATGACCCAAGAAGCTAACCTCTCTTAACCAGAACTCACACTTACTGAACTTAGCATATAACTGCTTATCCCGTAAAATTTGCAACACTTGCCTCAGATGCTCAGCATGTTCGGTCTCATCTCTTGAATAGACCAAGATGTCATCAATAAACACAACTACGAACCGATCCAAATACGGCCTGAAGATCCGATTCATCAAATCCATAAACACCGCAGGGGCATTAGTGAGCCCGAACGGCATCACTAAGAACTCGTAGTGACCGTACCTCGTTCTGAAAGCCGTTTTGGGTACGTCCGAATCTCGAATCTGCAACTGATAATAACCCGATCTCAAATCTATCTTTGAAAACACCGATGCTCCCTTTAATTGATCGAACAGATCATCAATACGCGGTAACGGATACTTATTCTTTATCGTCACTTTATTCAGTTGACGATAGTCAATGCACAACCTCATGGTTCCGTCCTTCTTTTTCACGAACAATACTGGTGCACCCCAAGGTGAGAAACTCGGTCGAGCGAAACCTCTATCCGTCAATTCTTGCAACTGAGCTTTCAACTCTTTTAACTCGGTTAGTGCCATACGATACGGAGCGATCGAAATTGGCGTAGTTCCAGGTACAAGCTCAATGCCAAACTCTACCTCCCGAACAGGTGGCAAACCCGGTAACTCTTCAGGAAAAACATCCGGGTATTCACAGACCACCGGCACCGATTCAGGTTTCTTTTCTAACTCCTTGTCATCAAGTACATACGCGAGGTATGCTTCGCACCCTTTCCTTACATATTTCTGGGCCAACATTGCTGATATTACAGTTGGCAACCCCCTTAAGTCCGCAGACTCAACTCGGATTATTTCGTTATTTGCGCACCTCAAATCGATAGTCTTGCTTTTGCAATTCACAACCGCATCATGCGCGGTTAACCAATCCAAACCAAGAATAACATCAAACTCGTCGAATGGCAAAAGCATCAAATCGGCCGGAAAACAGGATTCTCGGATTATTAGAGGGCATCTCTTACACACTTTATCAACAAGTACGCATTGACCCAAAGGGTTTGATACTCGAATTACGAGCTCAGTAGACTCAACAGGTAGAGTCTTACTGGTTGCTAAGGTTTCGCATACATATGAATGAGTAGAACCAAGGTCAATCAATGCAATCACATTAGTATCAAAGAGAGTGAAGGTACCAGTGATGACGTCGGGGGAGGATGCCTCCTCTCGTGCGCGAATGGCATATGCTTTAGCAGGAGTACGGTTCTCGGCTCGATCGGCCGTATCAGAGGCCCCCCTCTGACTACCACCCCTGCCTCCTAAAATTCTCGGTGGTCTACCTCTAGATGTCACTCCACTAGGTCTTGCACCTTGAATCTTATTCTTCTCATCCAGCTCCGTGCAATCTCTAATGAAGTGGTCCTTCAAACCGCATCCGTAACAGGCCCTGCTAGTAGACTTGCCCCAACATTCACCTAGGTGTCGTCTTCCACATTGGGGACATTCAGGTTTCTCGTGACGATTATTGCCCACACTAGCTACCGAAGTAGCTCGGGAGCCCATCGATGGTCTTGCCCTGATGGAAATTCCCGCAGTCGCCCTCGACTTATTAATGTCCTCCCTGAACTTCTTTACAGCTGAGAACGGAGCTTTACCCATCGATCTTTTACGATAATCTCTAGCTTCAAATTCAGCCTTCCTCTTCTCCTTTCCAAGTTCTTCCGCCTTGCAGGCTCGTTCGACTAGTGTTACGAATTCTTTTATTTCCAAAATACCCATTAGTAGCTTTAAATCTTCATTCAATCCTTCCTCGAATCTTTTGCACATAGCAACCTCATCAGCTACACACTCCCGGGCATACCTACTGAGTCTTACGAATTCATGTTCGTATTCAGATACAGTCATACGGCCTTGCTTGAGTTCCAAGAACTCCTTACGCTTCTGATCAATGAACCGTTGGCTAATAAATTTCTTTCGGAATTCCGTTTGAAAGAAGTCCCAAGTTACTCGCTCGTTCGGGACTATGGAAATCAAGGTCCTCCACCAATAGTAGGCTGAGTCTCGCAACAAAGATACAGCACATTTTAGACATTCGTCAGGTGTGCATGACAATTCATCGAACACCCGAATGGTGTTATCAAGCCAGAACTCGGCCCTTTCGGTATCATCAGTTACTATGGCCTTGAACTCCTCGGCCCCACGCTTCCTAATCAAGTCTACAGGTGGCTTACTCAGCCTCACAGGATCAACGACTGATGGCATTACAGGCTCTTGGGGTGGATTATTCAAATTTGGGAATTGTTGGACAGCCGGGTTGGTTCGGGCATATTGCGCGACCCACTCATTCATCATGGTAAAGAAGGCTTGTTTAGCCCCCTCACCTTGATTATTCGCAGATGACTGAGGTTCAACAGGCGGCGTCCCTTGTGCAGGAGCAGCCGCTACGCTCTCAACGTCATCCGCTAGGGTTCTTTCCTCACCGGGGTCCATTTACTAATCAAAACAAAAACATCTCAACCGTCAGAAGTCATCACACATTTAAACATTAACATTCGGCATGTATAGCTAGACTCATACGCGCTATGGTAGTCCTAGAACCGACTAAACCATAGCTCTGATACCAATCAAATGTAACACCCCGAACCCGAAACCGACACCGGAGTCGAACACGAGGTGTTAACTGACTTTAACCCCTTATAAAATTTATTTCCAAGACACTGACCAATCTGTGTACTAGTCGTTTTAAAAATCATATCTTGAGTTTCATAACTCGAAAATCAGTTTCGTAATTTTTCCCAGAAACTAGACTCATGTGCCCATCTATGTATTTTTTTCTAGAATTTTTGGTCGGGCCAATTAGTACAGTTTATTAGTCAAAGTCTCCCAAGTTGCAGGGGTCGACTACACTGACCTTTTCCCATTACGACTTGGATATCTCCCTGCACGGGGCTTCAATACTGATGCCGTTTGTTTCTATGAAAACTGGACTCAGAGAGGAATCTGTACATATATGGTACGACCCCTAATTATCTCTGGTTAATTTATAATGAATTTCCAAAGTCGGAGCAGGGAATCCAGAAACCGTTCTGGCCCTGTCCCACAAAAATCTGATTATCTCTTAATATACTGCCCATATGATCTTTTCGTTACTTCCTCATGAAAACAGACTCATCGAGCTTCGATTACGTAATTTATTCATCAATTAATTCCACTCCTACTATTTTTAGTGATTTTTCAATCTCATGACACTGCTGCTGCCAGCATCTGTTACGAAAGTAACTAGGTCCATTTCATGCCTACCCTTGATCCAACTCAATCGAACATTCGTGCCATTTTCGCATGGCTTAAAGTTTACATGCCAAAGTTCAAACACAACGTAATAGCTTATACATGCCAAAATGTTCTTCTAAGCCAACTAAGAAGAAAGTACCAAAACTTGCTATCCGGTGTGATGACTTCGATGACGGCCTGACCCCGCAAAAATAGATGAGTCCAAGCAACCTATAATGGGTGACAAGGAAACACCGAGTGAGTTTATAACTCAGTAAGTCATAAGCAATGCACTACCATCCATCAATAACATTATCACAAGAGGAAACAAAATGGAACGAGACAATTTACTCCATCCATACTGAACCATACCATAGTTCCTCCAACCTATCGATTCAATTTCATATCAATTCATGCATTCACATTCCATATACTCATCAATAGGACATTGAAGCATTTTCATAAATCAATTTATTTTCGTTACAATCAACGACTAAACGGCCTTTCACCCATCCTACGATAAATTTTATGTACGTGACTTCAAGTATATTTGTCACATAGGTTCAAACTTACCGAGCTCAACACCAAGTATAAGCATAGCACCTATTAGCCATGTACTCAAGACACTTACCCGATCCGCTGTCCGCGATCGACTCAATAGTGTCGCACACATAGTGTCCATAATGATTCACGAATGTATATTGAGTCCGCACACTCAGTGCTATATAATCAACTCGCACACTTAGTGCTACGTAATCAAATCGCACACTTAGTGCTACATAGTCAAACTCGCACACTTAGTGCCGCATGGTCAATTCGCACACTTAGTGCATCATATTCATTTCGCACACTTAGTGCAACATAGTCAAATCGCACACTTAGTGCTGTACAATTTAATCCCGCGCACTTAGCGCCAAATCTCATGGTCATAAATGGTTATACCCGCACGTTTAGTGCCGAGATCAACAACTCAGTACATCTTACCTCTTTTCTTTTCATTCAACAATTTCATCATCACATACGTACATGCATATATATATGTATATTTATTCATTCCATTCAGCATCAATACATAAACATTATGACCATTTGAAATAATACCAACTACATGCTTAATGACTTACCTCGTGTTGGGTAAGATGGTTCCAACTCGGCTACTCGATAACCTTTTCTTTGCCTTTGCTCGATTCACCTCCTTTAACTCCTTGAGCTAAATCAATAATTTAACTAGTTTAACCATCTTGCATTCATTCTTCAATTGCACATGCATATGTATGTTTGTATATTCGGCAATGACAATGGTAACTTAGCAACCCTTAATTTAACTTATAATTGTTCGTAACACATTTAAAGCATCCACTCCATTCCATCATTTTAAAGCACATACATTACTCAATATTATCCAAATTCACATTCGGCATTTCCACAAACACACATGCCGATTTCATTCACTCATCTCTAATGTTAATTAAGAAATGCCGAATGTCACCAACTAAATGGCATACACACACACCCACATGTATAAAAGTCATCCACACCACCTATAGCTCATTCGGCCTTCACCCTTACTAGTTTTTCCCATTCTTTTGTCGGTTATATATACATAGTCCTAAGGTAGTATCACGAATGGGCTTACATATATATGTATATATATATATAGCCGAATATGCAAAGCTTAACTCAACATCACATAAGCTCCTAAGTGATGGCCGAATATGTATATCTATATATATTCATCAACTATACTATTACCTTTAATTTATCTAATCACACAATTTCATCTCATGAATACTTGACCCATTTCTCACAAAAATGAAACAACAACTAAAATGAACATCCCATTTTTACCCCATATGGCCGATTACTTCATTAGTTACCAAGCTAACAATTCAACAATTTCAACCTCATTACAACCTCTACCTATCCAATATAACATGAACACAATCCTCCACCCCTAAATTAGATTCGGCAATCACTTAACCCCTTTAACCTCAACTTTCAAGTTAAAAGCAATTAACCACTCACCATATCCTACATTACTATCCATTTTAATGACATTAACACATCTACTAAGAGTTTCAAGCTTCATGGCCGAATTTCAACCTCAAAATCCTAAGTCTAATCTATAGGATGAGTAGAATTTGAACTAACCATCTCAAACATGCATAGATTTTCAAGAATCATTCAATACATACCTCATTCTAGCCATCTTCCAAGCCAAAATCCAATAACCAAATCTCCCTTCCTTCTCCTCACTCACGGCAATAGCCAAAGAAAAAAAAGATGAACACTCCCTCTTCCCTCCTTATTTTATTCATCTCTTCCTTTTAATTCCTTTCTTTAATTTATTTTAATTTACTTACCAATATTAAATAATAAACAACATAAACTTGGAGGAATGGAGTCATGCTTGGCCGGCCACTTATCAAGAATTGGGCACTTTGACATGCAAGTCCCCTTTTTCTTCCACATGCACTAATAGGTCCTCATGCATTGACCTATCACATTTTAAAATTTTCTCATATAAGTCCTATTGACTAAATTCACATGCAATCGACTAAATCGAAGCTTGAAATTTTCACACATTCATGATTACATATTCTAGACAATAAACATCACATTCAAACCTTTCGGTGACTCGGTTTAGCGGTCCCGAAACCACTTCCCGACTAGGGTCAATTTTGGGCTGTCACAAAATTGGTTAAATGTTTAGTATATGCGATCTTGTAAATGTGATTTATGTATATTCGTATATTAATGAGTATATTCGGCCAAGGGTTTATATGTGACCTTAGAAGTGAAAAATAATTATGATTTTAACTACACGGGTATTTATTCTATTTAGATTTGATGCATAATTATATGTTTGATAAATGCATATTTTTACAAGTTTGAAAATGTATACGAATATAATATAATGATTCCATTTTGTTATAATGAAATATAAATGTTATTGAGTTACTTAATTGCTTATAACTTACTGAGCTATGAAAGCTGACTCTGTGTGTTTATGTTTGTCTTTGTTTTATAGATTTTGGAATCTAATTACGAGCTCGAGGATCGTCAACAAAGTCCATCACACTATCGACCATTTTTTGTATTTTATAAGTTTAAACTTGAATATATGGCATGTATAGGCTAGATTATATTTAGTTAAGTTTGAATTTGAATATGTATTAAGCCATACGAATATGGCTTGTTTAATTTATTTGGTTCGATTTTAAGGTTTGATCAAATTTTGGTTATAATTGATATGGTTGGAGTTTATTTTGGTATGCATATTTTATGATATGTATGATTTGTGTTTTGGTGATATGTTTGTGATGTTGATTGTAAGATTGAAAAAGAAATGTGTTAATGATGAATCATAATCGGCCATGAAAGTATCTCATTTTGGATATATGATTTGTGGTATATTTTGTAAGGTGATTGATTAAAAATTTTGGCTTAAGTGAGGTTAATAGGGTTGATAAATATGGATAGGTATGATGTTTAAGTATAAGCAAGTTTCGGTTTTGATATATATGTGTGAAGTGGCTGGCACTTTTGGTAAGGGTTGTCTAAGTATGGTTTTGGTTTAAATCTATTTTGAAAACATCGAGCATGCTATATGTGAATGATATATTTGACATAATGATGATGATATAGTCATATAATTTAATATGATTCAATAGGTGAAATGTTGTGTTAAGTATGTATGGTGAGATTTAATATGTTTGTTCGAGTATGATTTAAATTAATATAATTATATGAGTATAGATTTGTGATAAGTAAAAAGGAATATTTGATTTTAATATATTTCTTGTTATTTGATATAAATATGAATGTATATTTAACATGCCGTGTGGATGCTATAATATAGAATAATATATATATGTGAAATATGATTGATACATATAGTAATGGGGTGAGGTTATGCCAAAGAATATGTAAATGGTATATTCGGTTTGAATGAAATTATGAATGTATATTTTTGAATAGTGGATGTTCGGCTGTGTAATGGAATAGAAATAAATATAAGTTTATTACCTTTAATCATTGTTTATAAGTAAGATGTTAAGCATAATGAATAATTTGTGAAATGACTATGTTTAGATTTGACAAACAAGGTGAATTAACTTTCGGTGGTTGTATAATAATTGAGGTATCAAGTATTTGATGAAAAGTTGGATTGCTTTGGTTATCTGGATTTATATATAAACTTAGCCGAAAATATGGCTATTAAATTAGTTTGAGTATGACATTTGTTAATTTAATTGCTATGTGCTAGTAGCATGTCAAAATTTGAGTTGGTATGCTATATATATGTTGGATGAATAATTAATATTATATATATAAAATAATGTGATGGTGTGAAGGATAATATAAAATGTTTGATTATTCAATTAGGTAATTTGGCAAATGTTTCATATGTATAAAGTGATAAAGCATAATAGAAGTAGACAACAAACAAGGCATATGTGTTTGCTTGTTATATATATGTTTGGTTAAAGATTTAACAAATGACCATATGAATAGTAACTTCATTTTTAATAAAGTTGCATGTATGTCTGATCTAAGTAATTAATAATGATGTTTATTTCTATGTGCCTATATCCGGCCATTTGATAATGATTATAGTTGTATGTTATCTAATTTATGTGTAACCTGTAAATTTGGTTTGATTTAATATATGTCCGGTTGTGATAATTTAAGATGAATAATTTCTATGTGTATTTATAATTATCCAAAAGTTGTGTTTAGTTAGTAATACTTCGTAACCCTTTCCGGCGACGGTTACGGGTTAAAGGTGTTACAACCACTTTATAAAATAAACTAACGTAACTGGGATTTTACTCAAGTTTTCAAATAAGAAGAGTTTCAATGAAAACATGGTTTTTGAAAAACACTTCAATATGACACATCAGATTCGGGCCTAACTTCTAGGCCGGGTTTGGGGTGTTACATTTAGTGGTATCAGAGTCAAGTTGCAAAACTCGGCCATGGAATGGGTTTTTAAAATTTGAATTTCAAAAATTTATTTCCACATATGTGATATGTTTGAGATACTTCTTATGAAAAGTGTGGCACACTGAGTCTCCGGCGCCGAATCCATAAGTTTTTGAAACTGATGTTTGTTCTCATTGAAAAGCAATAGATAGAAATACTGTGATTTCTTAGATATTAGACTGTATTGTTACACTTAAAGTTAGAGTTTGTATTTATTCTGTGTGTGTTCTGGAAAAGGTATGCATGTGATATCTATCCGCTCCGATGGATAGATAGTTTGGTACGTGCTTGTATTATTAGGATTATAGTGCACAGCGAGAGCGTAGTGTGGTAGGCTAGGATGTACGACTATTCTGATGGTTGAAAATTTTAAAGACGAAATTTCTTTAAGGGGGTAGAGTTGTAACGCCCTGAATTTTTGGGCCTGGAAGAATTAGGCCTTGTGCGTGGGAGCCGCTAGAAGACTGCACATAAAAGTTTATGTATGGGAGAAATATCACAACTGATTGTCTACTGCAGCGGTTAAGTGATTAAGAGTGTTTGGGAGTGTTGGAGAAGTCTTGGGTTCAAACTTAGTCTTTAGCAAAAATTTATGTTTTTCTCTTAAAGGAGCCTTGATGTTAGTGGGTAGGCTTTAAGAATATTTTTCATGAATTTATATCACAAGGAGTAATGTGGTCTAGTGGAAGTGGCATTACAAGTGAGCTAGTGGTCTGAGGTTCAAATTCCCACTTGTACAAATAGAGATTATTTTTACTAATGGCCATGGAAAGAGGTGGAGTTGGAATAAGACTCTGTGGATGACTTGGTCATGAGTGTTTCAAGGAAATTTGAATTGAAGGTTGAGTGATTTAGGGGAGTGTTTCAAGGGAAAAAGATATGGATGAAAGAGTCTGTTTGTAGTTCAAACTCGGTTGGTGGCTTAATTCAAGGAGAAAATCAAGGAATTTGAAATGGGAAGGGTTGGATGCTGAAGTTTGAACTCCCCATTGTGCAAATTCGGTCATAGGACTTTTTTTTCCTAGAGTGTCGCATTCTTTTGTGCCATATCGGGTTTCCTTTGTTTTCAGTTTTTTCCTCTTTTCTTTGTATTGCCGTGTATATTTTGGAATTTTACCGTTCGTGCAACCTTTCTACCTCGTTGCCGTTTTAGTATACAATTGAAAGGCCGAATATAGGAGTTATTCTTACATGTTTGTGGCTATTCTTTTCTTTCATTTCTGATCCGAACTTTTCCACCCTCTCCCTCTCTCATTTGTTTTGTGTGACCGAATAGCTTTTGGTCTCTTCTCCTCTTTTCTTCCATCTCTCAATTGCATTTTCCTTCTATGTGGTTTAGCCGAATAGCACTTGCCTCCTCTCCCTCGCCACTCATTCAGTTTTTCTTGGCTAGTCAATTGTCTTTCTATTTAGAGCCGAATCCCTCTACACTTGAGTAAGGGATTTTGTTTGGGTTCACGGCTACTCTTCTCCCTCTTTCTCACTTTTTCGATGTAAAGTTTCCTCCTTAACACTATCTTCATCCATCGTTTCCGATAGGAGTGTGACTGTAACACCCCGTACCCGAGACCGTTGCCGGAGTCGGACACGAAGTGTGAACGAACTTAACTCATTTATTTATACAGTTCATTTTACCATTTCCAGACAAGCTGGCCAACTGCGTCACTTCCACCTTAAAAATCATATCTCGAGTTACAAAACTCGAAAACCAGTTCCGTAAATTTTACCTGAAACTAGACTCATGTTTCCATCTACAAATTGTTTTCTAGAATTTTTGGTCAAGCCAATTAGTACAATTAATTAGTTAAAGTCCCCCCTATTTCAGGGTTTGACTACTCTGACCTCTGTGTATTACGAACCAGATATCTCTCTGTACAGAGATTCAATGACTATGCCGTTTGTTCCTAATAAAATTATACTCAATAAGGAATCTGTACATATAAAGTATGACTTCTAATTATCTTTGTAGAATTTATGGTGAATTTCTAAATTCGGGACAGGGGATCCAGAAATTGTTCTGGTCCTATTTCACAAGATTTTAAATATCTCATACAGTATAGCTCGCATACTTGTTTTACTTCTTCCATGTAAAAATAGACTCATCAAGCTTCGATTCCATAATTTATCCATTATTTAATTCCATTTTTACTATTTTTAGTGATTTTTCAATTTCACAACACCACTGCTGTCTGCCTCTACTATTAGAGTAAATTTTTTTTCTATTAGAGTAATTTAGCATGCATATCACCAAGTATGATCATGACTAGCCATACCCAAGGCTAATCATTACCAAGCATTTCCTTACTACTCAATAACCATATCATGAGTGTAACACCAGAAATGATTAGCCATGACAAACGGCATAATAATTAAATAGACTTTAACTGTTACTTATAACTAAGTATCATAAGACCCAATTCAACTTAACATTTATGCCATTTTCGAATGGCTAAAAGTATACATACCAAAGTTCAAACAAAACATAATAGCCTATACATGCCGAAATGTTCTCTTAGACCAACTAAGAAGAAGATACCAAAAAGTTGCAAGCTGGTGCGATGACTTCGACGGTGATCCCGAGCACACAAAAATGGATCAAAGGAACCTAAATAAGTGACAAATAAACACACCAATGAGTATATAACTCAGTAAGTCATAAGCATTACATACCGTATAATTATAAGAGATCATAAGAGAAGCAAATAATGCAAAAAAAAATCAGTTACTCCAACTATACCGAGCTATGCTATCATTTCTTAGAATTTCGATTCAATCTCATGCCAAGTCCTACAATCAAATCAAACACCAAAACAACCCAATTGATTTAGACCTGATCCCTCAAAGCATGGAATTTTGATGCACTAGATAAATTTGTACCTACTCAGTACATGCCTCAAGTTCGATACTTTAGTTACTAGTTCTACCACTTCGTTCTTTCACGCTCATTTTATATTATTAATCGAATTTCCACACATAGTGCTCGTCACACTCGCACACATAGTGCCATAGTACACCGCACACTCAGTGCATTGGATTTTCTCTTATACCTCAACACCCAAATCGGCACACATAGTGCTACTTAATTCCGCACACATAGTGCCATATGTTAACTCATTTTGATAAGGAAATTTACTTAATTTAAATAGCACATATGGTCATATTAATAAATAGGAAAATTATTCCAAGAGAACTCCTAACGAAAGGAATCCCTTTTATGATTCACTAATATTATTTATATACAAGCTAATCAACCTGACAAGAGTGCTTAAGGACTTACCTTATATTGGATGAAATGATTCCCAATCGACTACTCGATTATCTTTGCTTTGCCTTTGTTTGATTCTCCCCCTTTGATGTCTTGATATAGAATAAATACATTTAGTAGTTTAATTTTCTTGCTGGATACTTATGTGTATAATTTAATGGTTTTCACTCCATTTCACAACTATCCTTGTTCAAAATATCAAAACCTTAACCAATATTCGATTAATGCTTCAAGGCCGAATGTATTATACTATTAAGGTAACCTACTCTCAAGTATTTTTAATTCTAATGCACAACATCATGAATCAACTCAACCTTATAAGCCAATATTACTCCTTCAATCGATTATAGAGAGTTAACAAAAAATATTATCACAAACATACACACCTATATGGCCAAATATACCAAATTAAATTTAACCTTACTTATGTAATTACCTATAAGTTATTATACATCAAATTTCATACATTTAACCTTTTAATGCCTATTAACCATTCTTTTGATCTTAACCTAAAATGACAACTCCCATACTCAACATTTCAACCGAATTATCTCTATCACCCGAACTAAAATTCGCACCTTAACTTCATACATTTTTTTTATAACTTTCATAATTCATTCGGCCCCATCAAAGGACCCCTTTAACATACAAGGAAAATAATCATAGAGAAAGAAATTAACATTCTAATTAGACTCAATGGAACCGAATGTACCAAGTGCTACTAACCTACTTATTCAAAAATCTTCATTCCATACTATCATCCCCCTTTTATCACATACAACATGAAAATGACCTCCAATGTTAACACTTAGATTCACGGCATGATGCCCAAACCACCATAAAAGCTCCAACTTTCTTAACATTACCAAGAGTGCATCCAATTACTAACTAACCTATCATAAAACTAAATCAACAATTCAAAACTTACCTCTTACTAGCTAAAGAAGAATGCCGAATTTCTTTTGGTAAGTTCCCCTTATTTCTTCATCTCTTCCTTCGGCCAAGAAGAACCGATTTCTTCTTTTGTTTTCATCACATTTTCATTCTTTTTTTTTTCTTTTATTATTTCCTTTCTTTTACATAAAATAATGACCACTTCATGGAAATTTACCACATATTCTAATATATGCTCCATCATGGCTGGCCACTATGTATAAAAAAGGAGTATTTGACATGCAAAACCATTATTTTCACTACATGCTTTAATAGGTCCTTATAGATTAACCTATCACATTTCAAAAGTGTCACACATAAGTCCTATTAACTAAATTCACATGCAATCGACTAAATCGAAGCTTAAAACTTTCACACATTCATATTCACATATTCTAGACAATAATTATCACATTCAAATACTTCGGTGACTCGGTTTAGCGGTCCCGAAACCACTTCCCGACTAGGGTCAATTTAGGGCTGTCACAGTGACTATTTTTCGTGGGACTCAAATCCTAGAGTGTACCTTAGGAGGCCGAACACTCTTAAGTAGTTGTAAGTTGTTGTTCTTTTGTTTCTAATCTTTGTCATTCATGGACTTAGTTAACAAGGTAGTAATGCTATACAGATTTTGTCAAGGCAACTTTGATATGTGGTTAAAGAGAGGAATCGGTTGCTATTCAAGGTAGGCAGTCAGTACCATTTTGGAATTAGGTGCTATGTAAGGGTGTTAATTTTAACGATTAAAGGACTAACATGGGGTTATGATTGAATCTAGGTTTAGCATCGTGGGATTTGCTCACTTATCACAAATAGGTGTGTATCCGTACTTTGTAAGCGGTAATAGGCGTAAAGGCCATAAATATGTGTGTAACCGTATGCTATGTTTGATGATCGGCTGAAAAGCTGAAAGTGTGTGTATTTGTATACGGTTTTCGATAATCGTTTAAAATTCAAAAGTATGTGTTGTTTACACTACTATGACTATAGATCGGCAAAATACCGAAAAGCCAGAAATATGGCATATGATGCCACACGAGCGTGCAATCGCATGTGTGGTGAGCCGAGCCCACGAACATGGGCGTTAAACTGTAAAGGCCACCACGAGCGCTCTCGTGGTCTTGGGCTATTTTGGGCCTCATTGGGCTAAATTGTCCGTGTAGGCCCAATGGGCTTGTGAGCCCACACGGATAAAATGTATGTGATGCGGTAAGTATTGTTTGGACTGTGACGTTTGCATAGCTGTGGCTATTTCTGGGCTAAATGGGCCACACGAGTGTGTGGGCCCACTTGGGCCGAGTATGGGCCTTAGGGCCATTTGCACCGTTATGTCTGTTTAGGTTACTTAAGTCACTCGAGGCGACGATTGACCTTCGGTTGGGTCGTTAAGACCTTAGTTTGTAAAATTACTAAAATACCCCCAGTTTGTAAAATTACTAAAATACCCCCGATTTGTAAAATTACAAAAATAGCCCCAGTTTGTAAAATTACCAAAATACCCCCGATTTGTAAAATTACCAAAATAATCTCAATTTGTAAAATTATCAAAATACCCCTGTAGTGTAAAATTACCGAAATTCCCTTATAGTATAAAATTACCGAAATATCCTTGTAGGGCAAAATGACTGTTTTGCCCTTATGGGTAAATGACCGTCTTAGACAAGAAATTTGACTGATTTGAATGTGATTGTATGACTGTGTTTTAACTGACTTGATTGTGGTTGTAAAATTGATATGCTTTTAATATATGTTTAAATGACTGTTATTGAGCATGGCCATTCTACATGCACGTGTGATGATTGAGCATGACATACACGACATATTGCTTGGGGTTGGGACATTGATATGAAGGAAGTACTGTTCTAATAGGGTCTTATGGGTCGGACGAGACAACTGTGGATCCAGTATTGATCTATTAAGGTCGCACGGGTCGTACAAGATGACTGTGGGCCGGCGGACGGCTTAATGCCGCTTAATCTGTTTATGGCTCTGTGCCAGCCTAAATATAGCTCTGTGCTATCTTGATTATGGCTTTGTGCCAATTGTATTTACCTGTGGCTATGTGCCTATCATATCTATTGATGACTCTGTGTCAATCATATTTACCCATGGCTGTGTGCCGATTATATTACCGTCGCTGATGGCTACGTGCCAGACTTATTACAGTTACCGATGGCTTTGTGCCAATTATAATACCGCTATTGAAGTCTTTAAGCCGTATATATACTAGCAGCTTTGCTGCGATTTCAATTAGTGCCGCAACCGGTGCTAACATTAGTGTGCTGGCTGGATGGGTCGATTTTATCCCCACGTAAGTGTAGAGTTGGTACGAGTGGTGTGTTGGCTGGATCGGAGTGGGATGCATCCTTATACTGTTGCATATCTGTTTATGAGATCTGTCACTGTATTGGGCTTAGGCCCACTTGTTCTGCTATTGGTTTGGGCTAGGCCCAATTGATTCTATTATGGGCTGTGATCGAAATGATATTGTAATGGGCTTTGGTCCACGTATGCTCTAAACTGGACTGTACTGTTACTGTTAAAGGGCTCTGGCCTAGACTGTTTCTATTTCTGCTTTGGTACACTGATTGTTACTCTAGTAAGGGGATTACACACTGAGTTTTCATAAACTCACCCTGCTTGTTAACTATGCAAGTGATCCCCAACATTAGGAGGATCGGTGCTACGAGGGACTCGGAGATGGCCACTTTATTTATGTTTTAGATTCTGTTTTGGGTTTTCGAATTTTGTAATAAAGCCTCTTAAAGTTTTTTTGGATTTTAACTTCGAGTTTATTTACTTTGATTTATAACTGTTTTTAAACAACACTACGTTTTCACAACATTCTTGAAATGGTTTCGCAACTTAGTTTTTAACATCACATTTTCGTAAATCAGTTACTTTTAAAATTTGCTTCCGTAACTTAAAAGAAATTTTGGGAATAGAATTAATAACTTTTCAATGTACCACTTTATAAAATAAACTAACCTAACTGGAATTTTACTCAAGTTTTCAAATAAGAAGGATTTCAATGAAAACATGGTTTTTGAAAAACACTTCAATGTGACACGTCAGATTCGGGCCTAACTTCTAGGCCAGGTTTGGGGTGTTACATTTACCCTAAATTTGAAAAACACACTTAACATTTAATTGCATACAAAACAATTGACTAAAACATTCATGGGACATTTTTATTACATATCACCTTTCATAATCGAATTACATTACTAAAAACCACGAACACATCCAAAAGATTTCACCAATGAATTACCAAAACTAAGTTCTTTAAACATTACAACTAAAAAAAACATATAAGACTAAGACTAAACATAGTAATCAAATTCACATATATATATATTAGTATGAAACACATCCAAAGCAACCAAACATACTTACGACCAATTTCTTCTTACCTCATCCAAAATCATTAACCAACTTCAATATACAAACTCATAACACAAATTATAATCATTCATGGCACATAGCATATTAATCAAAATGGACTTAAACAACAATTATACCAAAACTGAATCCAGGCATAAAAAATAAGCCATTTTCGCATGGCCTTTATACAAAACAAAGTTCTACTTTTCAAAACACATTCCAGCCTATACATGCCATAATTCAAGTTTAACTTATAAAGGTACCAAAATAGCTGATAATGTGATGAACTTTACTGACAGTCCCCGAGCTCGTAGCTTGACTCCAAGATCTATAAACAGAGACACAAATATACACAGAGTAAGCTTTTTATAGCTTAGAAGTCATAAGAAAATGAGTAACTTAATAATGTCATCAACTTAATTAAATTAGGCCAAAGTATATCATCTTAACACAATTAAATCCCAACATATAAAGTTCACATTATAAATATAAATATTCATTCATAAAATTCACATTGATCGAATGCTCATATCTCCAAATTAACATTTTACCATTTAATTTCCAAAGCCAAATAATCATTATCAACCTAGTTCACATACACACAAACAAACAAACGCATGAGTCATAATATAATTTCATATACATATGTAAATTATGTAATCGAATACACATAATCATGCATGCATAATTTTAAGGCTCATTCCAATAATAATCTCAAGGCCGAATACACTTACCTTATTTTAGGTAATAACAAGCTAATTCATACCTGGCCATTTACCTCGTTTTACACATTCAAGCATAATTTATCTATGCCCGATGAACCATTCAGAATTTGATAGGACACTCGGATAATCACATATTTATCGTACAATTCCAACGTCCCAGATGTGGTCTTACATGTAATCACAAATCGATGCCACAGTCCCAGACAGGGTCTTACTCGCACACATAAATCGGAGTCATATATCAATGCTATGGTCTTACTCGCACACATATATCAGAATCCTATGTCATGACATATGTATCCTAACTATTTCTAAGGTTCATACGGGGCTTTCAGACATCGAAACTCGGTCAAAACGAATTCGGAAATATAGTAGCCAACTTATTCACATTCGACCATAGCATACATAATTTCATATATTTCAATCTAGCATGTATACTTAGCATTTAATTTAAGTATAGTACACCTATTTTCTTATTAACTTACCTCGGACGATATAGAACGGAACAGGGCAACCAGTCGATAACTTTGTTTTCCCTCGATGCAAATCCAATTTCTTTGGTTCTTGATCTAAACATATTCAAATTAAGATTATTCAAACATATTTTCATTCAATTTAGTCCAAAAACACATAAATGGGAAAATTACCACTTTACCCCTAACATTTACACTTTTTACAATTTAGTCCCTATTGCACAAAAAACAAAATATACAAAATTTCAACATACCTATGTTGGGCCGAATTTTACCTATACTCATACAAAACTATATACATCATTTATTTCACATTTTAGTCCCTCAAATTATTATTTTTTTAATTTAGTCCTAATTACTCAAAGTCATCAAAAACTCCAATACAAAACATGTTAATCTAAAACATATCTTTCATATTCCATCATCAAACAACAAAAAGCACAAGCTCTCAACAACTCAAAATATTCACCAAAATAAAAAATTTAAGCATGGGTTTTGTAGTACTCGAAGCAATGATCTCAAAAACATAAAAATTATCAAAAATCGAGCTAAACACATACCTTGATTGAGCTTGAAAGCAATCGAACCCTTGTTTCTTTTTATTTTATTTGGTTTTGGCAAGAACAATAAGAATAACACATATGTTAACTTTATTTTATGTTTTACGATATAGAATATGCGAAATACGTGAATAATTACTTGTTAATGTTAAGAATATATCTTAATGAAGGAGGTTAAATCATTGAAATGATGCCATGATATGTGTTCTTAACATATATATAATGAATTGTGGAAATTAAGGGTAACACAAAGGCTTGGAAAATAGCCTAAGTGTTAGTTACACGAGCAGAGACACGGCCATGTGTCTCAGCCGTGTGGAGGACACGGCCTAGCACACGGGCGTGTGGCTTGGCCGTGTGGTTCATTTTGCGTGATGACATTATAGTCAGAGAATTACACGGCCTGAGGACATAGGCATGTTGAAGACACACGGGCGTATCCCTATGTCCACACGGGCGTGTGGCTCCGTTTCATGGAAAAAATTTCATAAATTTTCCCGAACTTTCTAAAGTTTTCAGTTTAGTCCCTAATTACTTTCATAGCACGTTTAAGTCCTCGTAGGCCCAAATAAGGGACTTTAAGATAGAAATTCAAAAGTGTTAAATTTGAACAAAATTTTATAGCTCGAATTGCTTGATTGTTTGCGTTTAAGTCCAGTAACGCCTAGTATCTTGTCTCGGCATTGGACACGGGTAAGGGGTGTTACACTGAGAGTAATGCTTCAGCTTCAGTTCAAAGAGCTGCATCTAGTAGTGGAAGGATCGTATCTGAGGGCCGAAGTGAGGAGGCAAAATAAGCCTTCTTTCAAATGATAAATGAATGGTTTTCTAAGTATTTGAGAACAAATCCTGCTGTACAACAACCTCCCCCACATGCTTCTCAACTGGTTCGTAGGATGCCACAAGGTGCTCAACCTGTTAGAACTGGTAAGCCTCTAGTAGATAAAATTCATAAGTATGGAGTAGAGGAATTTAGGGCTACTACTGACGATGATCTGAAGAGGGTTGAATTTTGCTTAGAAAATACCATTAGGGTTTTAGATGAATTATCTTGCACACTAGCTGAATGTTTGAAATGTGCAATTTCTTTATTAAAAGACACAGTTTATCATTGGTGGAATACTATAACATCTGTTGTACCAAGAGAAAACATTACATGGGAATTTTTCCAGACTGAATTTAGAAAGAAGTATGTTAGTCAGAGATTTCTATATCAAAAAAAGAAAGAATTTCTAGATCTCAAACAAGGAAACATGACTGTATCTGAGTATGAGTGAGAATTTTTTCAATTGAGCAAGTATGCCAGAGAATAGGTTCCAACCGAGGCTGATATGTGTAAACGATTTGAAGAAGGGTTAAATGAAGATATTAAGTTATTGATCGAAATTCTTGAATTAAGGGAATTTGTGGTACTGGCCGATCGAGCACACAAAGCTGAGGAATTGAGTAAAGAAAAGAAACAAGTTGAAAGAGAAGCTCGGGTTTCTGGTAAAATATTTATGAGTAAATCACAATCATCTACTTCAAAGAAATTAAAAAAGTACCATGATCATTCTACCACCTTTACGAGGTATTCCGGAAAAGAGCTAGACTCTCAACGCTTTAACCCAAGGTCTTCATCTCTCTCTGTAACCAGTGTTGAAAGTGTCGGTAATCCCAAACTAAAATGTAAATATTGCAACAAATTTCACTTTAGGGAATGTCGTTTGAGAAGTGAAGCATGTTACCGATGTGATTCTCTCGACCATTTTATTAAGGATTGTCTAGAGCGAATTGAAAAAGATACTAAACAGACTCCAAAGCTGAGTAATCCCATTTCGAGAGGTAAACCACCCCGTCTCCCGGCAATATCAGTGGTAGCCGAGGTCCTACAAACATTCAACAGTTAAATCTGAGGCACGAGCACCGATAAGAATATATGTTATACGTGCAAGAGAGGATGCTTCTGCACCAGACGTCATTACTGGTATATTTTCTCTACTTGATACTAATATTACTGCTTTTATTGATCCTGGTTCCACACATTCATACATATGCACAAATTTAGTGTCTGTTAAAAATTTACCTATTGAATTCACTAAATTTGTGGTTAAAGTTTTAAACCCCCTGGGCCAGTATGTTATGGTGGATAAAGCCTGTAAAAATTGTTCGTTGATGGTAAAAGGTTATTGCTTTTCAACTAATTCGATGTTATTGCCATTTGATGAATTTGATGTGATCTTGGGAATGGACTATTTAACCTAACATGATGCAGTGGTGAATTGTAAACAGAAATATATTGTGTTAAAATGTCAAAGTGGTGAGTTAGTCCATGTTGAATCTGATAAATTAGATGGGTTATCTAATATGGTTTCAGCAATATCAGCACAGAAATATGTCAGAAAGGGTTATGATGCTTATCTTGCATATGTGTTGGACACTAAAGCATTTGAGTCAAAGATTTAGTTAGTCCCGATTGTATGTGAATTTCCTGATGTATTTCTGGAAGAATTACCTGGTTTATCACTGGTCAGAGAAGTGGAATTCTCTAGAGATCTTGTTCTGAGGACAACACCCATATCCATAACACCTTACAGAATGGCTCTTACCGAATTAAAAGAGTTGAAAGAACAGTTGTAAGAGTTAATTGATAAAGGCTTTGCTCAACCCAGTTTCTCACCTTGGGGTGCACCGGTTCTGTTTGTAAAGAAGAAAGATGGATCATTGAGGCTATGCATTGATTACAGACAGCTCAAAAGATTACAATAAAGAACAAGCATCCATTACCTCATATTGATGATCTGTTTAACCAATTGAAAAGTGCCACTGTATTTTCAAAGATTGATCTTAGTTCTAGTTATTAACAGCTACGAGTGAAGGAATCAGATGTTCCAAAAATAACTTTTAGAACCAGATATGGGCATATGAGTTTCTTTTGATGCCGTTTGGTTTGACAAATGCACCTGCAGTGTTTATGGATCTGATGAACAAAATTTTTAAACCATATCTAGACAAGTTTGTAGTGGTATTTATAGATGATATTCTGCTTTACTCTTGAGATGAAAATGAACATGCAGATCATTAGAGAATTGTGATACAAACACTGTAAGAGAAACAATTATATGCAAAATTCAGTAAATGTGAATTTTGGCTATGAGAAGTTGGATTTCTTATACATATAGTATCTGCAGAAGGTATTCGAGTAGATATGAACAAAATTTCATCCATTTTTAATTGGAAGCCACCAAATAATGTGTTTGAAGTTAGAAGTTTCCTGGGACTAGCTGGATATTATTGAAGATTTGTTAAACGGTTCTCGATGATAGCTTTTCCAATGACTCATTTGTTGAAGAAAGATGTGAAATTCGAGTGGTCTGATAAATGTCAGTAATGTTTTGATAGGTTGAAAGCCTTATTGACAAAAGCACCTGTATTAGTTCAGACTGAAACGGGTAAAGAATTTGTAATTTATAGTGATGCATCGTTAAATTTGTTTAGGTTGCATTTTGATGCAAGAAGGTAAAGTAATAGCCTATGCTTCAAGATAGCTAAAACCACATAAAAGAAATTACCCGATACATGATCTTGAATTGGCAGCAATTGTTTCTGCATTAAAAATATGGCGACATTATCTGTTTGGTGAAAAATGTCACATATTCACTAATCATAAAAGTTTGAAGTATTTGATGTCACAGAAAGATTTGAATTTGAGAAAGCACAGGTGGCTTTAGTTATTGAAAGATTATGATTTGGTTATTGGCTACCATCCGGGAAAAGCCAATTTGGTTGCAGATGCTCTGAGCAAAAAATCTCTATTTTCCTTGCGAGCAATGAATACCCGATTGTCATTATCTAATGATGGTTCAATCATAGCTGAGTTAAAAGCTAGACCAACATTTTTGCAGTAGATTTCTAAAGCTCGGAAAGATGATAGTAAGTTACAAGCAAAATGGATACAGTGTGAATCGACTTCTGATTCAGAATTTTAGCTTGAGTCTGATGATTTTTATTATTCAAAGGAAAAATATGTATTCCGAATAACTCGGAACTAGTATATAAAATTTTACATGAAGCCCATAATGGTAACATGTCAATTCATCCTGGTAGTAATAAAATGTATAATGATCTGAAAAAGATGTACTGGTGGTCGGGTATGAAACGGGATATTTCTGAATATGTATCTAAATGTTTGATATGTCAGCAAGTAAAAGCTGAACATCAGGTGCGTTTGGGAATATTATAGCCAGTTACAATACCAGAATGGAAATAGGAAAGAATTACTATGGACTTTGTATCAGGATTACCTGTCTCCAAAGAAGAAAGATGTCATTTCAGTAATTATCAATCGGTTGACAAAGTTTGCACACTTTATTTTGATACGTATGGATTTTTCCTTGGATAGATTGGTTGAATTATATGTTTCTGATATTGTCAGATTGTATGGAGTACCTGTCTCCATTATTTCAGATAGAGATCCTCAATTTACATCTCGATTCTAGAGCAAATTGCAAGAAGCTTTGGGTACACAGTTACATTTCAACACTGCATTCCATCCCCAGACTGATGGTCAATCGAAATCAATAATACAGGTTTCAGAAGATATGCTTCGGTGTTGTATTTTGGAATTTGAAGGTAATTGGGAAAAATATCTGCCTTTAGTTGAATTTGCTTACAATAATAGTTATCAGTCCAGTATCAAAATGGCACCGTATGAAGCTCTGTATGGTCGCAAATGTAGAACTCCATTGTATTGGACAGAACTCAGGGAGAAAATGTAACATGGAGTTAACTTAGTCCGTGAAATTGAAGAAAAGGTGAAAGTAATTCAGGATAGTTTGAAAGCAGTCTCTGATCGTCAAAAGTCCTATACTGATCTTAAACGAAAAGAAACAGAATTTCGGGTCAGTGACAAGGTATTCTTGAAAGTACCACCTTGGAAAAAAGTTCTCCAGTTTGGCCTAAAGGAAAATTGAGTCCACGGTTCATTGGGCCATATGAAATCACAGAAAGAATTAGACTTGTTGCATATCGGTTAGCCTTACCACTAGAACTTAATCGGATTCATAATGTTTTTCATGCATCTATGTTACGACGGTATCAATCAGATCCTTCACATGTTATTTCTCTGTCAGAGGTAAAGACTTAGCCTAATATGACTTACAGTGAAGAACCAATCAAAATTCTGACACGTAAAACAAAAGAGTTAAGAAATAAAAAGGTAGTATTGGTAAAAGTTCTCTGGCAAAGACATGGTATAGAAGAGGCTACCTGGGAATCGGAAGATACCATGAGGAAGCAATATCCCAATCTTTTTACTGGTAAGATTTTCGAGGACGAAAATTTTTAAGGGGGGAGAGTTGTAACAGCCCATTTTCAGTGAAATTGAAACAGTGTTTTTGGGACCACAAATCCGAGCTAGAAAGAAATTTATTTTAATATTATTGCATAATCTACATTGAGATAGGAATGTCATATAAAAATTCTGATAAGAAAATATTACTGATTATGTCTTAATTATGGAAAGGACTAAATTGCATAAAATGTAAAAGTTAAATTCTAGTAGCTAGAAGAATCAAATAGTTATGGAATTCAAAACTTGATGTCCTTATTTGGTAATTAGACCATTAATAAAAAGTTAGTAGATATTTTAGGATGATTCATCCATGGAAATTTAAAGAAGGACAATGACTAAATTGGAAATTGAAATAATTAAAAGATGGTAATAGAAAATATCAAGGACAAGGACTAAATTGGAAATTGAAACAATTAAAAGATGGTAATAGAAAATATCATCTTATTTTCATTATCTTCCCCAATATTTGCATGGAAACCCTAGGAGAGAGAAAAGAAACTAATCAAGTTTAATTGGTTAAGTATTCTTGTCCCGTTTTTAGTAATTTTTATATTTTTGAGATCGGGATAACCTAATCTATCTAGATTGGGCATCAATTTGAAAAGTTATCATAGTATAGAAATTTTTCCATGGATGAATATGCTGAAAATTTGAAATTTATGGTAGAAAATGAAAGGTTGTTGATAGATAAACAACTTTTACAAAGTGAATTTTGATGAAATTGTGATTTAGGGACTAAATTGTATAGTTGTAATAAAATTGAAGAAAATTTCTGAATTTTATGAAATACATGTACTGTAAAAGTTATACTAAAATTTTGGTTAGGCTTGGAATAAGGATTAAATTGCATGAATTTCATTTTCCGAGCCTAAGGACGAAATTAGAATTTATGGAAAGTTTAAGGGCAAAATGGTAATTTTTCCTAGGTTGTAAATTGAATTTAATTGAATATGAATTGTATTAAATTGATGAATAAATTCATTTATATAGATCCGGATAACTCAAATTCGAAGCTAGATCGAGGAAAAGAGAAGGTTTAGGATCAGTAAATTTTTCTCATATGAACTACTATCAAGGTACAGATTAGTAATTTTTTCTTATACGAACTATTATCGAGGTAAGTTCGTGTAACTCAATTATGCATGTTAATATGTTTCAATTGAATGTTGCATATGATTTGAATGTGGTATATGTTTATGTGCTTTATATGAATGTTATAAATACATGAAATGATCACATGATTGGAAATGTATTTAAAATGTTAAGTTTCGTATGTTAAATTGTTTGGACTGAATTATACGATTGTAATGATTTGTATATGATGATACACAAAGTGAAAGTTGCGATTGTGATGCAAATATTCATGTTTGTTTGCCCTTATGTGATGTCATGAGCATGACTTATTTGATTAAATGAATGGATAAGTAAAACTATCCAGAAAACATAAGATGCATGCATAAGTATACTTGTCTAAATGGGATAATTGGAAAATTGGTGTAAACTAACATGAATGTTGCGTTGCCTGAAATAAATGACATGATTTTGACGATGTTGCTATGATGATGAAAGTTGTGTCATATGTATATGTATAAGAAAGTTGAGTCAGAGGCCTTACAACCCCTCCCCCTTATCGAAGTGGTGCTTCTAATAGAATTTCATGAGATTTGTACTGAATAAGTTCCCGGTTGAAAAACCAAAGAGTTTAATGATAGAATAATTATAAGTATGATTAGAGATTGAGAATGAGTTGATAAGTAAAGTCAGAGCTAGAAAAGTATCAGGTTGACATAAAGATTATTGGAGCTATGCACTGTTCCAGTTAGAGAATGAATTTACTTTGGTAAATTGAATTACTTAGGTACAAGGTCGAGAAAAGTGTAAATCAAAATTTATTCAGAACTGGTCTTATTTAAGGAAAGGTCTAACATGAAATTTGTGATGGCAGAACTAGTTGTGGGAAATGATATTTGAAATGTGTAATATTTGAGTGTGACAGTTATGGCTGAACAGATTTAACAGTTTCTTCTGAAATGTTCTATGTATTTAACTGTTCTCAGAAAAATTTCTATGGATGTTAATCTTTTGAAGAAATTCTTGTTATATGGGAATGTTTTCTAATCCTGGTATTAGATAGAAGCATTGATAGTCTGACTGATTTATAATTTGTATTGCTGTATTTCCTCGAGCATTTTATTACATTTCGTCTGATAAGAATTGATGAGAGGATATGTATGATATTATGATACTGTTTCTTCTACTTTATGCTCCATTTGATATATATGTATGGGAAGATTCATTGTTCTTGTTATACTTGATTCCAGTGGGATTAAATGATGTTTTCTTCTGGACGTCTTTTCTCTGAGGAATTTTTGAGATCTTTCATATTTTCCTATGAGTTTGGTTTTCGATTTTCCGGCATAGTATCGTATCTTGGATTTCTTTATTTGGTTTTCTTATTATCTTTATTCCATAATTTGTCAATTATGACTTATGTTCGAAGTGCGTTCTTCAGCTCGTGATAATCATGACAAGCATGATTTTACTTCCGATTTGATCTTGGTAATATGGTGATTTTAGTATTGAAATTTCTCAAATTTCCGTGTAAGGATTTGACAACAGTAAAGACATAAGTGATAAAAGCGCAGGTTTCAATCGGTATGGTGGATTACTTCTCTCAAGTAAGTCAATTATAATTAATGACTTCAATTGAGATATTTTGGTTACTTGAGCTAATACAATTGAGATGGTTTTGATTAGCGTAAGGATTGAATAGTAAAGGATTGCATGAGGAATTGTTTAGTAACTAGAAGAAAGGATTACTTGAAATGTCATTCAACGATGTTTAAATCAGCTCGAGTGTTTAATCTTTGTGAATTATTTATTTGAAAGATTTCATATGACAATATGTCAGGATCATTTTTCCCAAGTCTGATAATAGAATTTCATTTCTTTACGGGTAAAAGGCAAATAGTCTGAATGAGAAGTGTATATCTCTTAGAAAATTTTGATATGAGTTAAAGCTACCGAGAATGATAAAGTTTTCATTTGCGAAAGCTGAAAAGTTTATTACATGTAAGCAAGGTTTGGACAGATGAGAATTTTGCTAACCAAAGCATCTGAACTGGACTAGTTTGCATTGAGTAAAGATTTCCTAATTTTCAGTAATGCACTGTTGTATGAAGGGTAATGTGTTTCAAGAAAATAAGGTAATGTGATAGTTTGGAGCATTTGATGTCACAGAAAATTTGAGTTGTTGATGGGGTTAAAGCCGAGCATCAAGATCTACCAGAATTATCTCTGCCAATATTAATATTAGGATGAGAATGAGAAGGATTATTTTCGAAGCTATATCAGAATTATTTTCGTAGCTGAAAGAGGAAAATGTGATAGTGAGTAGTAAACTAAAAGAGTATAGTAAGGATCGACTTCTGATGTTGAATTTTAGATTTGATCTGATTCATGGTATTATTATTCCGAGGCTTATACAGAAAGAACTGTACGAAGCTCAGAGTGAAAATTTGCCTATTCATTCAGAGAGTAATGACGTGTACTATAATTTGATTCAGATGTTATTGGATTGTGATTTATCGATGATGAAAATATGTATGATTATTTCGGAAGAGTGCAGGTCCCTTTGATGGTTTGATTTCTTGGAATTCTAGTCTCCATAAACCAAATTGAGATCCAGGTTTTATGTCATGATATCATGGGAAACTGAGAAGTCTTTGAAAATTTAAGAACAATTGGGAGTTGGGTCCATAAGCTTTCAAATCATATGAGAAATTAAAGAGATGTATTGGAGGCACCGCCTGAGTGAAGGTAATTTGGTATCGAGTATGAGATTGAGGAATCTAAGTGAAGACCACTTTTCCGGTATGATTTTCGGGGACGAAAATACCTAAATTGGGGAGTTGTAACACCCTGATTTTGGGCCTAGTCAGAACAGTGGTTTCGGGACCACAAATCCTATGATGAAAATTTTATTTTTTATTATATTTTTATGGTCTACGATTTCACAGAATAATTTCGTGAAAATTTTGTTCGAAAATTTTGACGTTCAGGCACTTAATTTAGTCAAAAGGACTAAATCGCAAAAAGTGAAAAAGTTGAGTTCTACATACTAGAGGTGTCCAATTGTTATGAAATTTTAAATTGAGGGTCCTTAAATCATAATTAGACCATTGGTTAATTTTTGGACAAAAATAGACATGAAATGGGTGTAATAAAATATTTTTAAGTTAAAGGTATTTTGGTAAACTAATAATTAAAAGAATTAAAAAGGGAAATAAGCCAAATTAGCTATCATCTTCTTCATTCAACCGTTTCTACCAGTAGTAGCCATGGTTAAGGTTTGTTCAAACTCCAAAGCTGGATTGTAAGTGCTACCTAGCCCCGTTTTTAAAGTTTTTTACATTTTTGAAATCCTAGTAACTTGGTTAAGCTTATTCTAGCAATAATTTAACCTAGGGTTTATATTTGGAAAAATACCCATAGGTGAAATGTGTTTATTTTGATGTTTTATGGTAGAATATGAAGCTTGAAATTGTGTTAAACAACTTTTACTAAGCTGCAGCACCCTAAACCTGACCCAGACGTTATGGCCGAATCTGACGTGCCACATTGAAGTTAAAAATCCATGTTTCGTTTTAGTGCTTTAAAAACCGACTTTTGTTAAGCTAACAAAGTGAATGGAAGCTGGGCACCAGGTAGGAATCCGTAACAGAGGAGGTGAGCCATGAAGGCTGCTTAAGTACCAAGCTCTTCGAATGGATCCAATCCTAGACATGCCCACAACATTGCCACACTTGGTTAAATCGAGTTGTAATTTATTTAAGTTGAAATCTTTGATAAATCGGATAATCGTGGCGTGGTGTTATTTTGAAAACAATTATCATTTTGAAAACACTTCCTAAGTCTAGCCCATTTATTAACAAACAGATTAAAGTTATTAAAAATAAAATAATCCCAGAAAAGAAAGAAAATCAAGTCAAAATGGCCTTATTACAACCCAAAAATAAATAATAAATAAAGCAAACTTTATGAAAACCAAACCTTATTCAAAAGCCCAAAGGCGATCACCATGGCCACTCTAAATCCTCTCCGGCTCCAAGTCCCCAAATCAAGGCTCACCTGCAAGGTTAAGGAAAGGGGGTGAGTTTGGAAACTCAGTGTGCAACAAGCCCTTTTCAGAGACCAAAACAATATCAGCTTGCTGGGCCTAAGCCCAAATCCAATCTCAACATATACTGGGCTGAAGCCTTTTCATATCTCATATCACTGGGCCGAAGCCTTTCGTTTAACAGTTAATGGCCCGTAGGCCCATTTCATTATCACGAGTAATGCCAATGAAAGAATGAATGCAAGCCCAATTGGGGAGACTACTTGACCCACCATCCGCTACACTCCACCCGTACCAACCAACACACTATGTGGGGAATAACTCAACCCACCCAACCAACACACCACTGGCAGCGTCGCTGCTTTTTCATATATCTGGAGGCCTAGCCTCTTTTAATAACTGGGGCAAAGCCCTTTTCGGTAAACTAGGGCATAAGCCCTTTTCAATAAACTGGGGCATAGCCCTTTTGCACTTCCTCCATCCATATAAAAACCCAACCCAATGCATTTATGATTACATCATGTGCATTTAATACATATCATGTGCATATCATACATATCATGTGCATATCATATCATTCATGTATATCATATCCCACATATCAAATTTATAATTAAATCCTAGGGGTATAATGGCCATTTTTACCTAGGGACAAAACAGTCATTTTCATATTATAAAGGTAATTTCATAAATTTACCAAATATTAGGGTTTTCCATGTTCATTATTAGTTACTAACCATTCTTATCTTTTAAACAGCGATCCTGGCCCATTTTTCGTGATACTGAGTTATTGGGCCAGAAACCCCTAATGGGCCCTACATAGCCGATTTAGTCATCTAGGCCCATTTAGCCTATTTTCCATAATGGTGTTACTAGTCTTAATGCACAATTTAACAGGTTTTCATTTTCTACCAATTTTACCCAAATGGGCCCGAAAGCCCATTGGGCCCAACTTCAGCCCCTCGAGGCCCAACTTACCGTAATGGCAAAAATCATGCCCTTACCTTTTCCAATGTTCCCGATCATCAACCTAGTGAATCTAACTAACCAATGAGCATTCGCTTGTTCACAAGTCCTCGAAATGCCAGAATTTTGGCATTTCGGCTTTTCGGCATTTATCGTTTCAAGCTATGAAAAAGGGTTCGTTACACACATGTTTTGCGATATTCCTCGACGAGATCTCCTACACGATTTCTCCTATAATCAACCATTAATAGATCAGCTCACAATAATAGAACAAATCGAGAACTATCTATTAACAATACTTACACATTCGGCCACCCTCCATAATGGCCTTAGAATCCATACCTTTGCCGAAGTTGATGACTAGATCTAGTCACTTCGATGAGTCGAGCTAATCCAAGTCGACACTATGCCTTGCTGCTCCTCCACTATACAAACCATAAAAAGATTAAAAGAAGAAGCCAATAAGGCCTATACCCACATTCGGCCACCTCCCTAAACTATAGGGGTTTTGGCTTTTCTTAACCTCCATAATATCGAATTGATTAAGGCCACGAGCACTTACCAAGGTTCACCTACCCAAACGATTCCAATCCTGTGCTAACTCTGATTTAATGCAGTCCCAGCTCCAAAACACTAGCAGAAATCGCACCACAAGGATCCTAAGAATCGGCCACCAAATCACCCAAGGGTGCTGTGCTTTCGGCTTTTGGGTCACTGAAGAAAAAGTGGTTATGGACCAAAAAAAAAGGGTGTTGACAAAAGAGTTGAAAGGCTTTTGAAATAACAAGAATCGGCTAAAAAGAAAAAGAACAAGAACCGGCTTTTACTATGAATGAAAGAGAGGAAGAATGAGAGGAAAAGAGTTTGTGGAAGAAATAATGCAAGAGAAATGAGAGGGATTTGCTTAAGAACAATCGGCACAAGTGAAAAGAAAGAAAAAAGAGAAAAATGCCACCCTAAAACCCCAATAGCCGAATTTGCTCTAAACCTTCCCCTTAACCGGCCACCACTTCTCCCATTTCAAATCTCCTAAAATCTCTCCTAGACACACTCCCCCTTATCTCTCCATCATTCCTAAATTCTCTCTCCTTATCACTCCTTAATCCATGCACTTGATTAATTCAAAATCCTCCAACAGAGTCCACTTGGGTTCCAACGCCTACCCTTCCTGCACATAAAAATAAATAACCTTATTTGCCAACATAGGGAATCGAACCCAAGTCTTCCTCTATGCTCCACACGCCACCTTTTTAGGAGCTTAGTGGCATCACCCTTGCCACTTTACCAAAGCTCTTTTTGTCATACATTTTACTCACAACTTGACAGAAGGTCATCTAGCCAGTACCCCTAACTCTTAAGTCCTAAATTCAAAAATTGTACTGGGTTTTGGGCAACACATGGGCCTTCCATAAGCCCATTTACCTACCCAAATTATGAATTTCACAACCACATACCAAATTTTTTTAAAAAACTTCACTAAAATATTCAGAATCGCAAAAAACTCGAAAATCAGGATGTTACATAATCAATTTTACGTGAAAACGAGTAAAACGACATAATCGGTAAAAATACCTAATGTTCATAAGTACATGTTAGAGTGCGAATTTGAGGTTGCTATAGAAGGGAAAAATGATCAGCATGTCATAAAACATAAGGAAATAGGATGCAGTTTAATTTACGAGCCTAGGGGTAAAAAATGTAATTTTGACAAAGTTTAAAGGAAAAATTGTAATTTTTCCAAAATATGATTTTTGGTTAATTTGAATAATTTGAGTCCTAATTAGGCTATATTTGAAATGATAGATCAAGGAAAAATCAAAATTCGGGCTAAAATCAGAAAATATCAGGTTGTGGACAAAATGGTAAAAATGGCCATTTTCGTATACGAGGTAAGTTCATATGATTTTTAATAATGCAATGTGTAATTTAATGTTATTACCCTGATATTGAATGAGATGTAAGTTCATGTGTAAATATGGTAACATAATTGTCATTTTAAGTAATTTAATGTTATTTATATGATATGATGATTATTATCATGAAATATTATGCTTTGTGGATTATTATTTACTAATATGCAAATTATGTGAGCTATTTGATAAATATGAAATGCTATCAAGTATCACTTTCGACTTTTCGTGGAAGACAGCAAAGATGTGTGATTGAGGAAAATCTCGTTTGAACCTTGGGAATAGATTAGGATACAAGTGACATGTCACTAGGATATTTGAGTTCCGAACTCATTGAGATGAGTCTAAGTTTGTGAGATGTAACTAAGCATCCGAACTCCTTGAGTTGAGTCCGAGTTCGTGAGATGTAACTAGGCATCCGAACTCATTGAGTTGAGTCCGAGTTCGTGAGATGTAACTAGGCATCCAAACTCCTTGAGTTGAGTCCGAGTTCACTTATGGATGCGCACACCCGAGCTCATTGCGTTGAGTCTGAGTTCACTTATGGGTGGGTTACATGGTAGCTTGGCTATACATATATTCCGCAGGCTATTGAGTTTGTCTAGGTGTGGGCATGGCACTTATGTGCATTCATTCCGTGTATCCGATTATATTCCGAGTGTTCAATGGGTAATTTGGCAAAGTATTCATTGATGATCCCAATAAGATAAGCCTTTGGTGAGTATGTCTTTGAGTTATATTACAAGTTGTACAGGTATGTACACTAAACTTATGCGTGATGCCTTGACATGTGATGATCTATGATGTATATAGTATTTGGTGCATATTATGAAAATGACATGATTTGGAATAAGTCCTTAATACTTGATGACATTTAGATTATGGATTTATGTTTATAAAGCATAAATATGTGTTCTTACCATTATGAATGAAATGATATTGTATGGATTTTGTGAAAATAGTACTGAATGAGTAAATTTACCCTTAGCAGTTTTGGGTTACTGTAGTGGTGCAACTTTGGAAATTCACCATAGATTGTGGAAATTGAATTAGGGGCAGAATAAAATATGAGGTTAAAGCCCAGTGAGTCTAGTTTCACATAGAAGAAATGGTATATGCAATCGAAATTTATATTATGAGATATTTAAATTGTTGTGAGACTGTAACATCCCAAAATAGGGCCTACTCGGAATAGTGGTTTCGGGACCACAAATTCAACATCAAAAATATTTATTTTATGATTATTATGAGGCCTAGAATATGACTATATGCATGTGTTAAAGTTTTATAAAGAAATTCTAAGTATAAGGTGTCCAATTGGAAATTAGGGACTAAATTGAATAAATTGCAAAACTTGGATTCTAGAAGCAATTTGTATGAAATTGCTTTAGATAATGAATTAGAAGGTCTTGGAGATCAATTTTCCTAAACTCTAAATTTTTGGACAAAAATGGGCTTGCATGGATGAAATTTTAAAGAAATGGCATAAGGGCATTTTGGTCATTTGTTATTTTAATGAAATAAAAAGTGAAAAATGGAGAAAAATATGCTCATCTTCTTCCCATAGCTGCCGAAATTTGGAGGACACCATAACTAGGGTTTCTTCAATTTTCAAGCTCAATAGTAAGTGCTCCCAAGCCCCGTTTTTCATGTTCTTGGTATTTTTGAAATCCCGATAGCTTACTCTTTCCATTTCTACCCATATTTCATGTTAGGGTTCATGTTCAAAAATTTACCCATGCATGAGTTATTGGTATTTTGATGGATTATGGAGGAATATTGGTATTTTGATGGATTATGGAGGAATATTAAAAATACATGTGTGTTAAACATCTTTCCAAGTTGGTTTTCATGAGAAACCCTTAAAGGGACTATTTTGCAAAAGATGTAAATGTGTGGTAGAAATGAGGTAAATAATGAAAAATGTGGGTTGCCATAAGAGATAAAAATGTTCGGTTAGGCTTGGGTAAGATAGAAATTGCATGTGTTTCAGTATACGAGCCTAAGGACTAAATTGTAAAAATGTCAAAGGTTAGGGGCAAAACGGTCATTTGGACCAGGGGTAGATATTAAACTTGAAATGTATAACGTGGGGTATTAATGAGCTAATTTTGTTGTTATAGACCCCGAGGAACAAATTCCGGAGGCCGATCGAGGTAAACGCAAGGTTTCGGAATAACCGAAACATAACTCTAAAACTGTTACCAGGTAAGTTCAGATAACTTAAAGTAAACCCCTAATATGCATGATTGTATGATTGAGGAATGCATGATGATTGTATTATTAATGGAATGGAAATGCATGAAATGCATCTTTGATAATGACTTGTTGATAACCGTCTCGGTTGAGGTTAAAAAGGGAATTCGATGGATAAACCATGTTTTACATGTGAAAAGAGATCATGCATGTGTTGCAGTAAGGATTTAGCTTGGACGGGTAATCCGTGATCTCGAGTATGTAAAGGAATCTAACCTGGACGGGTGTTCCTTGAATGATCAAGCCTTCCGAAGAATATAAGTCCATTGTGGATTTAGCCCGGACGGGTAATCCGATTAGGATCTGAATTTAGCCTGGACTGGTAACTCAGATCCTAGCTCATTAAGGGTGTTTGTCATTATAAGGGATTTAGCCTGGACTGGCAATCCCGACATCACCTTATGAGTTCATATAATGGGGGATTTAGCCTGGACTGGTAATCCCGCCATATGAAGTGAGAGGTTCGCAGGAGTGCATATATGGAAAGATCATTTGAATGAATTGACGGATAATGGGTATTCCATCAAGATTTCCTAGAAAATCAGCGAGATTAACATAGGATACATGTATAAATGAAATGTTGAATGATGAGCTCATATAGTTAAATTACATGATACATGATTATGTGGCTAACTCATTGATTGAGTGCATGTGATTGGAAATCATTTCATATTGGATGATTTCATGATTTAAGTATAGATGTATGCTAATTACTCGGTAAGTTTACTCTTCAATTATTCGAGCTTACTAAGCATGAAAATGCTTACCCCTCTCTTTTCCCTGTTTTACAGAGCTCGAGGACTCATAAGGATTGGAAGACGGTTGGAGAAGCAACACACTATTAACTAAACAAGCTTTGGTATAAAGACTCTATTTATTTTGTTCAATAACATGTATAGTATTTTTGAGTATTTTGTTATATGTGTCATTTGATTTGCCCAGTAAAGGCATGTAAAAATATGTTTATCTCTTTGCATATGGCCATGAAAATTGGCTTAATTTAAGTAGGCTATAACCTACGATTTTATGCATGGTTTTAATTACAAATGATGGGTTGCTATCAATTGGAAATGAATCACATGAATGAGCCAATTTCAGATGGATTAATGTAATATGGGAACCCATGACACTAAATAGGAAATAACCATTTATGTATGAAACCAATGATATGAGGTTTCCATACAACTATTTTCATTAAGATTATTTACAAGTGTATAATCATGCTGTCTCTTAAACTTGGTAACCATTAGGCACAAGTAGCAGAAAGGGATGACTAAAGGCTTGGAAAATAGACTATTAAGGTCCACATGGTTAGACACACGGGCGTGTGTCTAGGCCGTGTGTGACACATGGTCCATCCCCATGGGCGTGTGGTATGGCCGTGTGTCCCCTGCACCTAAAATTTTAAGTCAAATTAGCACACGGGTAGGACACACGAGCGTGTATCTGAGCCGTGTTATTTTAACAGAATGCTCAAGTTTTGGACACGGGGTGAGTCCACGGGCGTGTGTCTTGGCCGTGCCCAAAAGTCAGTGTTGCCCACGGGTTAAAGGCATGGACATGCCCTAGGCCACATGAGCGTGTGAGTCCACACGGCCCACCTACACGGACGTGTAACACTCCAAAGCTAGAAATTTATTAAGTCGCCCAAAGTTTACCGAATGATTTCGGTTTTGTACCGAACCGCCTTAATGTAGGTTATAGGCCTCGATGGCCTGTATAAGGGACGATATGCTTATGTTCTAGAATTTTTAAATTTGGGTGAAATTTGGTGACTTGGTTTTGTATCTTTATGAATGATAAAGTTTCGGTAATGCCTCGAGCCCTGTCTCGGTGTTGGATACGGGTGAGGGGTGTTATAGAGACAAGGTCTGAATGAATTCATAATCCCCTGTTTCGATGTGAGAAAATCATTAAAAATTGTATAAAATTAATTATGGGTTGTAATTTATATTATTAAAATCCTTAATGAGTCTATTCTCTAGAAATATAGATGAGAGCACTATCCGAATTCTGTATTATGAGAAGAATAATTTTTAGTGAAGAGAGGTTAAAACTGTTGGACAGCAAAACAAGGGAAACTTTAATGAATAAACTGTACTAATTGGCTAAACCCAAAATTCTAGAAATTTTATAGGAGAAAGGTATATAAGTCTAGTTTTAAGGAAAATTAACGAAACTTAATTTGGAGTCTCGTAGCTCCATATATAAATGAATTAGTAACCGTAACTCGGTAAAACAACTTAACCTGAGCAAGAGTAAATTGTACAATTATGATGTTTTACCTTAAAAAAACAAAAAACATGTGGGTAATTGCTTATTAACTTCATATGGACTTACTAAGAGTAAAGCTTACCCCTCCTCTCTACTTCTTCAGTTTTGGCAAGTCGGCTCGGGGTTGGAGACCATCGGAGGCAAAATCACACTATTAAGCTATGATTTTTGGGAAAATTAATTCAAATATTAGAAATATCAAGTGAGTGGCATGTATAGGAAGTTGGTTTGTGATATGTATTATTATGACTTTGACCATACGTATCGGTCTGCATTGAGTTATCGTATATGATCATGAGATGTGGTCCTTATCCATTATGGTTTGTAAGTTTAATTAATCATGCCATGTCCTATGTTTTGATGTGATGATATAGTTAGCTTTGTTTGTTATTGCATGATTATGGATGTGTATGTGCTTATTTATGCCACGTTATATGTCTTTAAATATGAGTCTATGCATGTGTTCGAAAAGTTTTGAATGAAATGAAATTTTATGGCCCAGTTTTCGTCTATGTGTATGGTTAAGTCTGGTAATGCCTCGTACCCTGTTCTGGCCTTGGATACGGGTAAGGGGTGTTACAGATTAGACCCTTCGCATGTGATTACACCGTCAGAGGTTGAGATTCATTCGGACATGACTTATGGTGAAGAGCCAGTCAATATTTTAGGTCGGGAAGTCAAACAATTGAGAAATAAGAGTATAACATTTGTGAAAGTTTTGTGGCATAGACAAGGAGTCGAGGAAGCCACATAGGAACCTGAGGAGACTATGAGAGATCAGTACCCGAACTTATTCATCGATAAGATTTTCGAGGACGAAAATCCCTAAGGTGAGAGAAATGTAATGCCCAATTTTGGTGCTAGTCAGAATAGTGGTCTCAGGACCACAAATTCGAAGTCAGAGAAATTATTTTATTATTATTTTGGAGTCATAGTATGTTTATATTAGTACATGAAAAATTTGGTGAGTTAATTTTGATGTTTGTAAGCCCAACTGCAAAAAAAAGACTAAATTGCATAAAGTGCAAAAGTTCTATTTTGATAGCTAAAGGTGTTATTTTATTAGAGAAGCAAAAGCTGGGGGATTTTAAAGGGCAATTAGATCCCTAGAAATAGAGTGGCCGGCCATTGGAGACATATGTGGTCAAAATTTTTGAAATTTGTTGGGTTAGGTGACCAAGTTTGACTAAAATAGAAATAAATAAAAGAAGGATGATATCATCCCTTACTCATCTCTTTTCTCCATCGAAAATTAGCCATGGAAGGGGGTTTGAGAGCTTAAAAATTTTTAGTAACTTGAAGCACTCACAAGTAAGTGATTTCCATACCCTTTGTTGATGATTTTTGCATTTTTGAGACCCTTAAAGCATGAGCTTTCAAATGAGGGTACTATCTTGCAAAATGGTTGAAGGTCTAGAGTTTTTCCATGAGAGCATTTAGGGTGTTTTCTGAAATTTTATGGAAGAATATGAGTCTTAGTTGTGTAATAGACAACTTTTGTGAAAGGTGTTACCATAAAAACACCTAAAGGGACTATTTTGCACAAGTTGTAATATAATTGATAAATGTGTGAAATAGAGAGAATTTGGGGTTTCTATAAGAGTAAAAAGAGTTCAACTAAGCTTAAGATGCGAAGAAATTCGATAAAAATCAATTTTTGAGCATAGTGGTAAAATGGTCATTTTGCCAAAGTTTAGGGGCAAAACGGTCATTTTACCAAAGATTTGAATTTTTAATTGCTTAATTTTATTTAGTGATTAAATGAATGCATTTTTCTATTTTGGAGCAAGAATTTCCAAATCCAAACCTAGATCGGGGGAAAGCCAAGCAAATTGACTAAACCAACTAGTTGCCACATTTTATAATTAGAAGTAAGTTGCATGTAAAATAGTACAACTACATTGTTAATGTATGTGTTGAATTGTATTTGAAATAATATAGCATGAATTGCTTGATTGTGGAATTGAGAAGGTATGATGATAATAGAGATAGTAGAGTTCCCGTTTGAACCTAGGAAATAAATCGAATATTCATGCCATGACATACGGGTTATTTTTGGCTAGTGTAAGACATGTCTGGGACATGCATCGGCCACATTATGAGAGCCAGTGTAAGACCATGTTTGGGAAATGGCATCGGCATTGAGACGAGAGCTAGTGTAAGACATGTCTAGGACATGCATCGGCCTCGAGACGAAAGCCAGTGTAAGACATGTTTGGGACATGCATAGGCTACGAGATGATAGTCAGTGTAAGACCATGTCTGGGAGATGGCATCGACTTGAGATGTGAGCCAGTGTAAGACCATGTCTGGGACATGGCATCGACTTGAGATGTGAGCCAGTGTAAGACCATGTTTGGGACATGGCATCGGCACCTTACCCACGTTTGAGGCTTAATGAATATCCAGTAGTGTTCCAAATGGTTCAACGGTGAACGTTATGTTCTTAAGCTAATGAGGAAAGTATAACTATGTTGTGAGTGGTACAGGCACCTAATTGGTATGTATGAGATATAAGCTCATTGTATAATATGTGACTGGTATGGTAATGAGTAAGTTATGTTTACGCCTACTTTGGTATTATGAGCATGTTGATTATTGATAAATTGTTGCTGTACACTTACTTATATGCAACTTACTAAGCTTTTATGTTTACTCCCTTTCCTTTCCATTTCCTTACAGTGCCGCCTATCTAGCTCAAGGATCACCGGAAGTCAGAGACATCGATCACACTATCAACCGAAGCATTCGGTATAGTTGGATTTATATTTTTTATTATGGCATGTATAGGACTTAGACTTTATTATTTTGTGTTTTGAGAATGGGCCAAATATGTTGGCTTGGGTTAGAAGCCCTTCAATTTGTATTATGCCTTGAATGATGGTTAACATTCATTTTGAATTTATAAAAGATGCATTATCATGGTGTAATGAATGTCTATTGTGGCTGATTTGATTTTAGAAATTGTGCTTGTTTTAGTATTGGTTGGAATTTGTATGGAAATAGGCAAGTAAGGGTGGCAATGAGGCTTGGTAAATAGCCTTATATTGTCCACACCACACGGGCGTATGTCTAGGACGTGTGTGACACACGGTCTGCCTCATGGGCGTGTAGTTCTGTCGTGTGTCCCTTGCATAAAAATTTCAAGTCAGTATGCATGGTAATAAACACACGGGCAGAGACACAGCCATGTGTCTCAGACGTGTGGAGGGCAGGCACGATCTCGCACACAGGCATGTACCTTGGCCATGTGACATCATGAGCATGCTAACGTCAGAAACAGAATGTCCATGTTTTTACACAAGGGCTAGGACACGGGCGTGTCATGGCCGTGTGAGCGACACGGGCCATTGACACAGGCGTGTGTCTGGCCGTGTGAAAACCCCTGTAGGTGTAAATTAGAATTTAATTCTACACGGGCGTGCCCTAGGGTGCTTAGGCCGTGTGAGTCACATGGGCCATCAACACAACCATGTCGAAATGGTCACACGAGCGTGTTACTCTTCCACACGAGCGTGTGCCTTATTTTAAACGAAAATTTCATAAGGTTGGTTTAAGGACCCGGAATGGTTCCGAATAGTTTTCAATGATCGATTTGGGGCTCGTAGGCCCATAATAAGAAGTTTAAAGTAGATATTGAAAAATTTTTAAGTTTGGATCAAGTCTCGGTGACTTGAGATTGGTTGTATGCATGAGATCAAGTTAGGTAATGCCTTGTACTTCACCTCGGCGTGGGTTACGGGTATAGGGTGTTACAAAAAAGGTATATTTTTAACCATGTTTTAACTCGATTCGTTTCTCGTACTTAGATCCATGGCTAGTGATTGTTGGGATATTTTTTTTTCTATTGCGCCACGGGGTGTACCAACGAATAACATTCTTTTCTAAACACCAAAACTAAAAATGGTATCAGTACCTTTTTAGGGGGTCTCAATACTTATTTTGGAAAATTTGAGAACTTTACAATTTGGTCCTATTTCATGTTCGATTTAACGTGTGAGCTTTCGTAAGCTCAATTGAGTTTCGGAAAAAGTTTATTTTAGTATATAATGGTTGTATTTATGAGACATGTAAATGTTTAAATGAATCATGTCAATATTTTGATTGTAATTGTTCTGGTAATTGTTGGGCACTTAGTAACTTAGGCCCAACGATCGGGTTATGTAGACCATATATTAGTCTTTTGATTGGTTTGTTCATTTTCGATTAAACTAAGGACATGTTTAGATTCATCTACTAATACAAGTTGTCTTTTTTATTACGATCCGACGACGTAATACTGCTTAGTATTAGTTAAACATTAGATAACCTTTGAGTCAATATTTGCTTCCATTTTATTTGCATGCAAAAACCTTTGAAAACACCATTAATGTAATTAATGAATATTATTATTAAATCAATTTGTTCAAAAAATACAAGTGTACATAGACAAAACTAAATATTTTTTTTCGTCTCTTTTTCTCTTGTAAGTTTGAATACGAAAATCCCTAGCATTTTCCTCCCAACTTTAACTCCACACTCTCCGGGATTAGTTAAGTTTAATATTTTTAATTTTGAGTTGTGTCTTCATATTGCTTTGTGGTTTATTGCATTGCGATATTTTTTTTATTTTCTTTTTTTCAATATCTGTTCCAAGCTTCATGTTTGTTGGTTGTAGTATTTTTTTTTCAGTTTATGTTGTAGGCTTCATGTTTGTTGAGTTCTTATGTTGTTGATTGTTATGGGAGATTTTTTTTAATTTTTTTCAACATCTGTTGTAAGCTTTGTGTTTGTCTATTGTTGTAGATTTTTTCAATTTATGTTTTAAGCTTCATGTTTGTTGAGTTCTTGTGTTTTTTTACTATTACAGATTCTCTCATTTGGCTTTTTACAAAAGTTTCTCTCAATTAATATGAGTCCTTAATTAATTAATTAATTAATTAATTAATTAATTAATTAGAAAGAAGAGACCTTGTACAATTGCCACCTTGTTATCTATTCTTATGTGTTTTATTGTTTTTAAGTTTTAATTAACTTTCAATTTTAAAATCCCAAATTTCTTTTTTTTATGATTTTAATTTATTTTATCAAGAATAATTGCTATCACTTATTCGATTAATCAATATTATTATTATAGATTGAAGTTTGAAGCTTATTTTCTTTATTATTTGTGATTTAAATTGTCATTTCGATAAAAAAATTCACTGAGTTCATAACTCTCAATCAAATTTTTTTCTTTATAGAATTTTGGATTTTTTTTCCTTCCAATTATTAAGATTATAGAATGATTGGCAATTTGATGGACTAACTTGCTCTTTAGCATTCTCTTAATAGCTGACTTAATTATTTGATTAATGGATCCATATTTTATAACAAGAATAACATAGAAAAAAATTGCATTTAAGTAATCCTATATTCAATCAACTAAACACTTTACATTCCAGTCAAATGAATCAAATAAGGTAACCTCATATTCCACATATAATCCTATTATAGACCGTAATTTAATATTCGACGAACCAAACACCTTTTAAGAGATTTTATGTACAAAGATTAAAAATATATGTATCATACTTATTATAAAAGAATCAATATGTGTGGATTGTTATTTTAATTTCATCTAATACGTAAATACAAAATTAAGAAATCAATATACGCATTCAAGAACATATATAACGCAATATTGATAACTTTAAAATAAATATATTACACCTTAACTAAATTCAATTTAATCAAAATGACGCCTTTTTAAACAATTACTAAAACATAAAAGATTATAACAAGACTGAAAATAAAGGAAGGAAAAATAAGATTGGAAATTTACCAATGCATGTTCTAATTATAATTATTCCTTTGAGAATGAACATAGAAAATAGAATAAAATAATTTGTGATATATAATCTAAGACTATATTGAATTAAAAGTCTAATTAAGAAATTTAAATAAATTTGTGTTGTATTATAAATTAAAAGAATTATAGAATGAATAATAGATAAATGAAAGAATGATTCAACTCTCACTTAAATGTTAAAAAATTTTACAAATCTTTTATTGAGAGGGTCTCTATCGCTATAAATTATAACAATATAACAAAAATAATTAAGATACCTTATAAATTTTTAAATGTTACAATAATTATAATTTTTTTTTAGAATTATAAGAATTACATAAACATCCATTTATTAATAAATTTAAACCTTGTTATAACGTAGACCAAGAGTCCGCCACTAACGAGACTCTTGCCACTGATCGGCGAAAAAGTTGTAAGGTTAAAAATGGGGCGGTTTACCCTTCAGACTGAACTGACCTGGTTTATTTCCTATGAGAATTACATAAATATCCATTTATTAATAAATTTAAATCTTGTTATAGCGTAGACAAAGAGTCCGCCACTAACGAGACTCTTGCCACTGATCGGCGAAAAAGTTATAAGGTTAAAAATGGGGCGGTTTACCCTTCAGACTGAACTGACATGGTTTATTTCCTACTATTTGGTTAAATGATTCATAAATTTACCATTTATCTAAAAGCCCTCCACTATTATTTTTCTTTTCGCCTCTCCCCTAATTCCTTTTCCAAGTGATTTTTGTGTCACCAAATCTCTTCAAAATTTCGGAAGTGGAATTTCAGTTTCCCGCCAAACGACTCTGCAAAACCTTGAATATATCAAGTATAAATTAATTTCTGAGTCATAGCGGCGTGCGTCATTTATAGCTGCGAAAGTGTTTTTAGAAGAAAGAATTGATATGGAGAAAGGGTTAATCTCGGTAGATCGATGGGCAGAGGGCAGCCAAGCTTACTTCTTAACAAACCTGCACACCGATCACACCCAAGGTCTGTCTTCCACCTGGGCTATGGCTCCCATCTTCTGCTCCCGCGTCACCGCCAAGCTCTTCCCTTTCAAATTCCCTAATTTCAATCTCTCTCTTCTTCGCGTCCTTGATCTTGGATCCTGGCACTCTCTCTCCCTCATTTCGCCTTCAACTGGTTCAAAAGTTACAGTCCAAGTCATGGCCATTGACGCTTACCATTGCCCCGGTTCGCAAAGCGTTTAGCATTTCACAAAAAAAAAATCAATTTCCAACCTTTTTTTTTCCTAATTGTTTAATTATGTGGTGGTAGGTGCGGTTATGTTCTTGTTTCGTGGAGAGTTTGGATGCATGCTCAACACTGGAGATTTCCGATGGGAGAAAAACTGTGAGAGAGCGAAGTTAGCAAAGGAAATGCTGCTGAATGCTCTTAAGGACGATGCGGTTGATGTTCTTTACTTGGACAACACGTATTGTAATCCTACTTTTCAATTTCCTACCAGGGAAGTTGCCGCCAAGCAGGTGCTTTTCAAAATTCCCAATCGGGATTTTTCGTTTAATATACAGTTTCTCAGTGAAATGTTCTGGCAATTGTTAGATTGCGCTTACACTTTTGGTTTTTGGACGATTATTAATTTATTAAATAGGAGAGAAATTATTTTCAAAGTTTACTCGTAGAAAGTTGGGATTTAATCATGATGATTTTTACTTGAGATCAAGTTTGGGTTTGAAAATGAATGTTTAATCAAGCTCGACTATGTAGAATCTCGGCAACCAAGCTCAACCAGGGGTTGCGTTTGGTTTATCAACTTGGCTTGTTTGTAATCTTGTAATGGAGATCAGTTGTAGATTATTAATTGATTGTTAGTCTCTATTTTGAGTTATGTGAAAACTTCACTTCAGACATTAAGATGCTATTGATTTTTCGTGCTAGGAAATTTATCATCATTAAGCATACATAAAGCATTTATGTGGATGACAAGGAGGGAAAATTTAAACTACAATTACCAACAGTAGTCTGAAATATTGCTTAATTGTTTCTTCTTAATGCACAACACTGGTTACAATGTCTTCTTCAATATTTGCAGAAAAAGTTAAATTTTGAGTCTTTGAAAAAGTTCAATTTTGAGTCTTTGAAAAAGTTCAATTTTGAGTCTTTCTGTTGAAGACAATCGAAGTATGGGTTTGTAGAGATGGGTTATTTATTTATCGGAGTAACTTCGGAGCTGAAGATCAGATTTGATTTTCTTACTGCTTTAGTTTTGCTGATAGCAGGATGCTGACATCATTTCTTCCCATCCAGACCATGACATTGTCGTTGGGATTGACACCTTGGGCAAGGAAGATCTTTTGCTTCACATCTCAAATGCACTTAATGTAAAGGTAAAAAAGGTTTCGCCTTTCTACTTGTGGGCGTTGATTTTATAATTGGTTTCTCTTCATAGTATAACCTACTCCAGTAAATGAGCAAAAAACCACATAACCTACTCCAGTAGTTGGAAGTGTTAGGTTGAATGAGATTTATTCTGTCTTGAGAAATCACTGTGGCAGGTACTTGAGAGGTTATTCTTTTTTTAATTTATTTTCTTTGATCCGTAACATATCAGTTTTACACTTTACGACGGGGGAAGTATCTTAATTAACTGCTTCAAATCTACAAGTATTTTTGCAATGCTTTATGACAAATCAGTCTCACTATTTGACCTCATGTATTAAGTGTGTTTGCATTGGCTTTTCTCTCAAATGTATCACTGTTTGATGAAAAGATCTTACTAGCAAGAGATGATTGGTTAAAGTACTTTTTCAGGTTTTCTTCATTGTCACTCCATAGAGTGTTATATTTGAAGATTAATGATGATTTATTTGTAACATTTTAGCATTTTCTATCAGCAATTCATTTCTTGTTTGCAATCCTGTAGATTTGGGTCTGACCAGAGCGCCTCCAAACCATGCATATCCTTGGGTTCCATGACATTTTCACAACCGACACATCTCTTACAAGGGTGCGAGCTATCCCTCATTACAGTTTTAGCATCAACACTTCAGAAGGATTAAATAGGATGCACCCAACTATAGGAATCATACCGTTTGGTCTTCCGTGGGTGGTTAAGCCCTTTGAAGGAAATGGCAAGCTTTTTGATTCTCTTTTAACTTCTGGTTACAACAGAAGCAAAGTGAGTTAAGAAGGTGGGAAGCAGAATGATAAAAGCAATGGTAATTTAGAATCTGTAAAAAGATTTCACAAGTACGTATATTCAGTCCAATATTCTGGTCACTCAAGCTATCTGGAGATAGAAGAGTTTATAAAACTTGTGCAGCCAACTAGCATGAAAGGCATCGTATCTTCATCATCTTGTAATGTTGATCCTTTTTATTACTTTGGTCGCATTTGTGGAATAAACCAACCTTCCCCAAAGTTGGACAATGAACATCAAACGTTTGGAAGAGGTGGTTATACTGGGATAGAAAAGAAAAGAAAAAGGGTTGGTCGTTTAGGATTTTATTTGAGCAGGGTGACTGTGATGAGACAAGGTCGGAAAGGTATAAAGCTTGATGAAAATTAGTGTTTTGATTGACTAAAGGCGAGAGTTGACTTCGGCATCTACTAAGTTGGCAATGTTGTAAATGATGTGGGACTTGTTACTACTAACTGAGAAATGTAAGCCTGGTTATTCTCTTTATTGGCTGTCTAAATTTGTGGGTTTTGGTAAATAGAACTCTAGATACGTGGCTGTATGTTGATTGAAAACTATAGTAGGTACTTTAGATACATTATGAAATATCTAATGGATTAGTCATCCTAGTGTTTATACGTAATATAGAAATCATATTGTGACAGCCCTAATGTGACCCTAGTCGGAAAGTGGTTTCGGGACCACAAAATCGAGTCATAAAAATAATTAATTGTTATATTCTATGCTTATTATGTGTGTACATGCATATGTGGAAGTTTCATTCCCTAATTTTGCCAATTGCATGAGGAATTATTAAATAGGGATCAACATGAGACATGGTGAAATATGATAGGCTAATTTTAAAGGGCTTATTAGTGCATGTCAACACAAGGGTGGACTTGCATGTCAAATTGCCCAATTCCCTTATAGTGGCCGGCCAAGATAGATTGATGATGGGCAATATATTTGTTTGAATTAGATATTATAATAAGAAATTGGGTTATTGGAGATAAATAAATTAAAGAAAGGAATTAAAAAGGAAAAAGATGAATAAAATAAGGGAGGAAGAAGGAGTGTTCATCCTTTTCCTTGTTACAATTGCTGTGAGTGAGGGAAAGAAAGGTAAAGAAGTTCGGCCATACTTGTACCTAGGTTGAGGTATGTTTGATGTTATTTTTTTTGAAATTCATGCATGTTTTTAATTGTTAGTTTAAGTTCTACTTAGCTCATGGTTTAAATTTTTGCTATTGATGGAGATGATATTCGGCCATGGGTGTTGTCTTTCTTGGTTGGTGTTGATGTTGTGGTGATGAGGCATGAAGATGATTGAGCTTGAGTGTTTAATAAAAAGGATTGGATGTGAGAGTGTGTGAAGAGTAGAAATGATGGGTCTTAGCAACTTCATGAAGGTTCGGCCATGGTGCTTAAATATTGTACTTGTGTTTAACCCTAGGATTAATTAGTTATATGGTTAGTATAGGTATGGGTGACCGAATATGAGAGCATGAATAGATGAAGAGTTTGGTGAATCGATATGTGGTAAATGTTAAGTGTTAAATGAAATGGAAATGATAGATTAATGTTGCACATTCGGCTATAGTTAGGCATGTTGATGATTTTATCTTGACTTAGATAATTAGGCATAAAAGGGTGGTAATGAGGTTGAAGTTGTTGAATGGTTAGTTGGGTAACAAATGAAGCATTCGGCCATATGGGGTAAAAAAAATGGGTCAAGTGTTCATGAGATGAAATTTTGTGATTAGATGAATTATAAGTGATAGTATAGATATACATATTCGGCCATCACTTGGGAGCTTATGTGATGTTGAGTTTAAAATTAGCAAAGGTGATTACTGAATGTCCAAGTATGCATATGCATGCGTGATTAGATTATTGATAGTATGGTAATTGCATAAGGTTATTAGCCGAATAGCTAAGAACATAAGGTAGCAAGATGAAATTTTACCATGTCGTTTCGTATGTCATAAAATCATTAAAATGTGGATACCAATATATGTAGCAAAGCGGTTAAATGAGTTAATTTATTTGTTTAAGCTCAAGATCCTAAAGGAGAGGCATCCAACAAGGGAAATCGAAGGTCATCGAGTAGCCGACTTGGAACTATTTTACCTAACACAAGGTAAGTCATTAAGCATATCTTTGGTATTGATTTAAATGATCGTAATACCTATGCAATTGTGTTTAATGAGATGAAATGTATATAAATGTATATGTATGTAGAGATGAAATTGTCGAATGTAAAAAGGAAGTGAAGCATATAGAGTGGCTGGTTTTCGGCACTAAGTGTGCGGGCAATAAGTGTTTATGGTTGTGAGATTGGCACTAGGTGTGCGAACTTGAAATGCATGGCACTAAGTGTGCGAGTTTAAAGTACATGGCACTAAGTGTGCGCAATTGATTATTAAGCACTATGTGTGCGAACCCACTATATATTTTCTATAAATTATTTACATTAAGGGTGCGACTTTACCGAGTCAATTTTGGACAGCGGAAAAGGTAAGTACCTTGAGTTCATGGCTAATAGGCGCTATGTTTATATTTGGAGTTGAGCTTGGTAAGTTTTGAACCTATGTGATGATTATAGTTGAAGTCACGTACATAAGGTTCATCGTGGAATAGGTGAAAGGTCGTTTAATCGTATGATTGTAATGAAAATAAAATGATGTATGAAATGTCAATGTAGGACTTGGTATGAGATTGAACCGTAAGGTTTAAGGAACTATGGTATAGTTCGGTATGGATGGAGTACTTAGCCTCATTTCATTGTTTCCTGTTGTGATAATTTTATTAATGGATGGTTGTGGAATGCTTATGGCTTACTGAGTTATATACTCATTCGGTGTTTGCTTGTCACCTATTTTAGGTTTCTTGGACTCGTCTTTTTGTCGTGCTCGGGACCGTCATCGAAGTCATCACACCGGCTAGCAACTTTTGGTACTTTCTTCTTAGTTGGTCTAGGAGAACATTTCGGCATGTATAAGCTATTATGTTTTGTTTGAAATTTGGTATGTAAACTTTTAGCCATGCGAAAATGGCATAAATGTTCGTTTGGATTTGGTTCTATGATGCTTGGTCACAAGTCTTGGTAATTCGGTTGTGGTTGAGTATTGGTTGAGGTCTACTCGATTATTACATCATATGTCATGGCTAATTTATTTTCGGTGTTAAATTCATGATTTGGTAATAGTGTAGTGGGGAGATGCTCGGTGATGATTCGTCTTTGGCATGGCTAGTCATGGTCATAAATTGTGACATGTATGATGAATTATTAGTTAGATCAAGGAAAAATCACGAAATAGGCATAGTCTGCTTTAGTAACAGATGCTGACAGCAGCAGTGTTGCGAGATTGAAAAATCACTAAAAATAGTAGAAATAGAATTAAATAATGAATAAATTAGGTAATCGAAGCTTGATGAGTCTATTTTCATATGGAAGAAACGAAACGACCATATGAACTTTATGTTAGGAGATAATTAAATTCTTGTGAAATAGTGCCAGAGCGATTTCTAGATCCCCTCTTATGACTTAGAAAATTCACCGTAAATTTTATCGAGATAATTAGAGGTCGTGCCTTATATGTACAGATTCGTTATCGAGTCTAGTTTCATTAGAGACAAACGACATAGGCATTGAAGCCCTTTACAGGGAGATATTTAAATCGTAAGGTACAGAGGTCAGTGTAGTCGAACCTTGAAACAGGGAAAACTTTAACTAATGAATTGTACTAATAGATATATGAGTCTAGTTTCGGGGAAAATTTACGGAATTGGATTTCGAGTTTCAGAACTCAAAATATGATTTTTAAACCGACCACGATACAGTAGCCAGCTTGCCTGGAACAAAAAAAAAATATAGGGGGAAATAAATGAAGTAAGCCGGTAACACCTCGTGTTCGATTTCCGGTAACGGCCATGAGTTCGGGGTGTTACACATATACTGACTGAATCAATGAATACCTTCTTAGGTGTTAAATGTCTTTTGACTTTCTTGGTTTTTCAGGTGATGGTCTAGTGGAGATGCCTTCAGCCACGTACATAAACATTGCTGTGCTGCTCAAAATAGGTAAAAGTATATAGAATAAGCCTTAACTGTTGAACATTTATGTTTCCCTTGGCCATTTTGGTTAGTGTTAGATGTTAAATATTAAATGTTTCCCTCTAGGGCCGGAAGGAGATAGAAATGTTTATAGTATAGAAAATGTTAGAGCGTTAGATTGAATTGAATGAAAAATTGAGTGTTAGTATTTTTTGTGTCCCCTTTAGATGAGAGTGGGTTTGTAACACCTCACACTTGACCTGGTTGTTAGATCCGTGTATGGAGCGTCATGAGTCAAAATTGTTAAAAGCACTAAACTTTTTTTAAAATTCAACTTTTCGATTTGACAGGTACCCACTTACCAAAGTGTTGTTTTGTTAATTTGAAAATATGTATATAATTGAAAGCAAAATTAAAATGGTACCACACTACTTTAAAAGTTAAATATACAAATAAATAGCCTTTGACGGAAGCTTAGAAAATATTCAAAAGTTCGAATGAAATTCTCCTTTCAAGTTACTACTCGAGCTATAATTTAAAACTCAATTTAATCTGATAACACCATAAACCATGTTTAATAATAAGCCAACAAGGCTAACAATAAACATTCAGAAGTATAAAATATTGTTTTCAAAGTATAGTTTCATCATTTTTAAATGACACCATCTAACAATCATCTTAATACCCTTAACAAATACATGCCATACAAAGAAAAACAAGGAAGGCTCACAAATGGGACGTTAATTTGGCAGATCCCTTGCTATAACGATGTTCAATCTAACAACCTAAAAATAAGAACTAGGTAAGTTCATGAGAACTTAATGATTTCTTGGGACAAATCCCACAATATTTATCATCAAACATTAAGAGGTTAAACTCTGTCTGATTCGAAATGTCCATTGCTGGATACTACCACGATCAGACTCAGCCTACTAGTGGACACTAACTATTTTTGGAAACTTGCATATGACAAACACGACACAACTGCTCTATATGTACGTCACTTTCGCGAACCATCCTGTTATAATTGTCAGACTTATTGTTTAAACATTTCATGCAACGCGTACTCCTTACTTTACATATATGCATCTTATTTTTCTCACATACTCTTTTCTTTGTGCTAGCTTCTGATTCTAGTTTCGAAAAACTATTTTTCTTGTATCTTCATACCCTTCATTAGAGCTATTTACCAGCCATCACTTTTGTACCTTGTAACACCCCTCACTCGTATTTAATGCCGGAATAGGGTTCGGAGTATTATCGGACTTACAATACATTTATACATACTATTCACATACATTTAATCAATTCATACAATCATCATTCAATCTCAATCAATTTGTCTCTAATATGAGCCTACTAGGCCATAAACATGCTTTGGGAGTGATTTGGGACTAAACTGATAACTTAAGAAACTTTCACGAAACTTTGAATTTTTTTTCTCAAAACAGGGGACACAAGCCCGTGTGACCAGGTCGTGTGTCTCACACTGCCACCAAACACGCTTGTGTCACAAGCCGTGTGGACATTCGAAATAGGAGCACATGGCATGTCCCAGCTCGTGCCCTAACTCGTGTAACTCTCTGACTTGAGTCACACGGCCAACACACATGCCCGTGTGCCCTAAAAATGGCCCTATAAGCCCGTGTATTAGGCCGTGTGCTAGATCGTGCCAAACCTGTAGGGTATACTGACTTATGCCACACGGCCAAGACACACGCCCGTGTGTGAGGCCGTGTGAAGCATACTGACTTAATTTTAAAATTAACACCATGGACACACGGATGTGTACTTGATCGTGTGTCACACACAGTTGAGACACACGCCCGTGTCTCTGCCCGTGTGGACAAAAGTAGGCTATTTACTAAGCCAATTTGCCACCAAAATTTATGTTCACTTACGTCAATTCAATTACATCAATATATAGCATTAATAGACATTTTAAAACATTTAATTCAAGCCTAGTTCATGCATGATTTAAACCATTATCTAAAACACAAATTCTCCAAATACATTATACCATTTGTACTAAAATTACATATACAATTCAACTAGCTAAACCTTTCTCAAACATATATCATTTTGCACCAATTCATGCACACAATTCATATATAATATCATCCATTTAACATTTACCAAATCAATATTCATAAGACTCATAATATAATCTATTCACATCTCCATTCATGAGCTCACCATAACAACCATATATACACATATATGCACATAACCAAAATACACCAAATTAAGCAAATCTCATGGCTATATTTACAAACCAAACATAAACATTTACAATGCCAATTCATATGGCCAAATTCATTAACAAAACATAACCAAAATGACACAAAATCTCTATACATGCCATATACTTAAAATATCAAGTTCATAGATACTGAAAGATAGGTGGATAGTATGAAGCAATCTCTAACGATTCTCGAATTTGAGCTAGCTTTGTCGTCGCTATAAAATATAGAAAATTAAACAATGTAAGCTATAAAACTTAGTAAGCTCGTATGAAATAAACTTAATGCAATCACATAACATAAATCAATAGTTTGAATACATCAATATGTTACTTTCCTTAGCTATCAAACCTTTCAAAAGCTCATTCACAAAACTATATACTTCCATTCTCATTTCTTTGATTCAACATTAAAATAGTTTATACACATACTTGTAACATCTTGTACCAACCTCATGTAATTCTCGTTTCTCATTTACATGTTGAACCATTCAGAATAGAAGTCGGATACTCAAGGGTCTCACACGATAAGCACCTATACCATGACCTGTAGCCAAATCAAGGTAACTTATTTCTGAAATACTGATATCATGGCCTAAAGCCAAATTAGCCGATATGCATGGCCCGAAGCCAAATCGGTTTATCACACACCCGAAGTACCATATCATGGCTCAAAGCCAACTTAAAGTATCCCTAATGACATGTCACTAGCATCCTAAACTATTCCTAAGGTTCAACCAGGCTTCCAACTACCGAATCATTCCCAAACTTGTCCGAAGTCACATAATCACAATTTATGTTATATCAAAGCATATAAAATGCATTTGAAATGAAATTATAATATACAAACTTATCTAGGATGCTAAAACAGCGAATCGAGTCAACTATTCCATAACTTTATTCTTTCCTCGATCTAAGTCCGTATTTCTCTTTTCTTGATCTAAATATATTCAAAATTGACTTATTCAATCATCTATTCATTCAATTTAGTCCAAATCACACTTTAAAACACATTTAAACATTTGTCCCACATTTCACATTTTTTACAATTTAGTCCTTATTACACAAAATCACAAAATCACAAATTCATGCAAATTTCAAAACACCTATGCTTAATCGAATTACCATTATACCCCTAGCAGCCCATATTTTTCATTTATTTCACATTTCAGCCACAAAGTTTTCTCAATTTTTCATTTTCACTAAAAATCACTTAACAAGACTTGTATATATATATCAATAAGCATTTATAATCTATCAAGAAACTTCAAAATACACATGTATTCATCAATGGTATCACTCAAAATCTTTAACAGTTTTGCAAAATAGTTCTTGGGCTAGCTAGTACTAGTTGCAGCGATTTCAAAAACATAGAAATCATTAAAAACCGAACAAAAATGGACTTACATGCTCAATAAGACAAGGCCGAAAGCTTGAAGCTTTATTAATGGCTTCCTTATGTTAAATTTCGGTGGTTGAAGGATAACAAAAGATGATACAAAATTTTGTTTTATTATAATTAACCTTTAAATTTCCAAATTACCTAAATAACTTTATTAATAAACCATTTCAACACCCAATAATGTGTCCATATAAGTCCACTCATACCATTAATGGTATAATTACAACATAAGGACTTTAACTTTAAGGTTCTATAGCTATTAGACACCTTTAGCCATTAGAATTCAAGTTTTACGCTTTACGCGATTTAGTCCTTTTTATCAAATTGATCATTCAAACGATAAAATTTCTTAACAAAATTTTCACACAATCACTCAATCATGCTGTAAACATTAAAACAATTATAAAATAAATATTTTGACCTTGAATTTGTGGTTTCAAAACCAATTTCGATTTGACTAAAAACGGGCTATTACATGCCCGTTAACATGCTTCCTTGTTTTTAAACACACATGTGTTCTTCCTTAAGGCCGAATTTTCACTAGTCACGGTTTGCACCAGAATGCCATATTGGAGGCTAAACATATTATCTTGCGTCTTTTTTTCATCGTCATACGCAACATCCCTCTGTTGCCTCTTTATACCAGTCTGAATATGGAGCTTGTGCACTAAGGAATGAGTATTCACACCATGCATATACTAGATTTTTAGGTCTGTTAATAGTTTATACCCTTGCATGCACTGACCTCTTAAACTCGTTTCCTTAGACACGAGCATCAGAACCAAAGGACAAAACTACTTACCTGGCTTTACAGTGATAAAGTTTAAACGAATAACGTAGATATCAGACTTAATGTACAAAAGAACTCACTATAATTCTTTCCTTAGAGAGTTATCTACTTTATAGGTTTTTTCCTTTTGGCACTGGGACCTTCTCCTATTTCTTTGGCTAAAACAATAAAATGTCTTCTTTAAACATAAAAAACAACCAAAAATTTATAAAATAACATGAATTTGTAGACATTCAAACTATTTTTGGATAGAAGTTTCCTTCCTATCCAGTATTTAAATGAAAATCATACTAAGCTTCTCTTATAGTAACTAATTTCTATTTGGTAAAGCTTAAAGGAAGATTTGAGAGTTTACCAGCAGAGAACTTAGGACAGAAGCTCTCTTAAGCTTAACAAATAGCACCTTCATTAACGATGAAGAACTCTCATATTTTCTTCGATGATAACAAAGACTAGTAGAGAAGATAAAAAAAAAGTCTTTCTTCTATTACTAGGTTATCCTATTTATAGATAACTCACATCCAAATCCTACACAGGGTTAACTCTAATCAGTAATCATTTTCACATGCTTCCCCTAATTAATCACATTCTACAATGTTCTTTAGGTGTTCTAATTACTGGTCGTTACCTCCACTTGGGTGCTAGATGACTTAAACATGTCCTATTAACTACCATTCTTATAATTTCTGTGACAGTCCTAAATTGACCCTAGTCGGGAAGTGGTTTCGGGACCACAAAACCTAGTCAAAAATTTTGTAAAATATTAATTTCAGTGTTTTTGTTATGTGAATTACCTATTGTGAAAGTTGGGTGGTCTAATTTAGTTAATTGGATGCTAAATTATTTAGTTGGGATTTGATTGTATAAAGGAAAATTTTAGAAGTCTTTTTCTTAAAGTGGCCAATTGTTAACATGGCTAAAATATGGGGCTTGCATGTCAAATTGCCCACTTTATTATTGGTGGCCGGCCATGTTGCTAGTTAATAAATAACATATAAATTTTATATTATCAATATGTTAACTAAATGGCTTTTATTTATTTAATAGTAATAATATAATAAAGAGAACATGGGTGATAAAAACAAAGTATTCATCTTTGTTTCTTGAAGAACCGAATGTGAAAGAAGTTTAGGGGAGAACATCATTCGGTCATCCTAGTCCTAATTAAGGTAAGAAGTTTTGGTTAATTTTTGAAATATTAGTTAAATCCTAGTAAATTTCTAAGTTCCTTATTGGACCCATGTTAAATGTTTGATATTTGGTGAATGAATATGGGTTTCGGTCATGGTAGATAACAAGGAATGTGGTTGTTGTTCTTGTTAATTTGGATGAATTTTTGGTGGATAGGTGTTTGAATCAAACAAATGATCATGTGTGTACACTAGGTGCTAGTTGAGAAGAATCGGTCACTATATTGGAGGCCATTGCCGAATATGAATTTAGTTATTGTGAGTGATGAATGTGTTTTGAGTTGATGGAATAAAAGAATGCTTAAAGATGTGTTACAACAAATTATATGTTAAGCTAAGGTTGTTAAATTATCAATCTTTCTTCCTAGCCGAATATGTGTTTATAAGGTTGAGTTGTGTTGAATGTTTTAAATAATTTAAATGCAAACTAATGGAAGAATGGAATTTAGCTTTGAAGTACCTGTGTTAAAATGATGGAATTAGTAGGAAATGGGTATGAGCTTGTCAAATTTTTTGAAATTAGGACCTTGTGAACTAAATGATATTCGGCAATGGTACTTTTTACATGAGGAATTCGGTGTTAATTGTATTAAATAAGGTTGAGGTAGTTGCCGAATGTGTTTATAATTAAGTAAGGTTAATAATAGAGCAATGAGTGGCTAGTAGAATCTAGTTAGTCTTCTTGTTGTATTCGGCCATGAGTTTGTATAATTGGTTTGTAATAGATTAAATTTGTTTATTCAAGCTCAAGAGCTTAGGGAGTTTAATTCGGATAAGAGAAAAAGCTACCTAACCGAATAATCGATCTGTAATCGTTCGACAACTTCCGAGGTAAGTTCTTAAGCATTTGAGTTTGATTCCTTTGTAAGTTTTAAGTTTTTAAATGGGATGAATATGAATTAAGTATATACGTTAAGGTCAATAACTTTTCTAAATGATGACATATATGATATTATGTTTTAAATATGTGAATGAGAACTTTACAGAGTAAATTTGTATAAATCTGCTCGGGACAGCAGCAGTAGCGTGTTTTAGAAAAATTACCATAAATTGTGGGAATTGAGTTAAAGGCTGAATAGATTATGTAATTAAAGCTTGATGCGTCTAGTTTCGTATAAAAGAAATCGTGTAAGTAAAGGGGTTGCCGATAATGAGATTTTTTTGTTGTGTGAGACAGAGTCAGAATGGTTCCGAAATCCCCTGTTTAGTATTTGGAAATCATTATAAATCGTACAAAAATGATTATAAGATAAGATTTATATGCTTAGACTCTTTAATGAGTCTAGTTTCAAAAAAAATAAACGAAAACATATTTTGAATTCTGTACAATGTGAAATTCAGTTCTTAGTGAAGAGTAGTCAGAATAGTCAAGCAGTAAAATAGGGGAAACTTCAAGAAAAATCTGGTATTAATTAGCCAAACCAAAAATTCTGAAAATTTTTTGGATGGAAGATATACGAGTCTATTTTCATGGAAAATTAACGGCACATCATTTGGAGTTTCATAGCTCCAGTTACAAATAATTTAACGACTGTTGCTCAGGAAAACAACTTGTAGAGAATTTGTGATTATGTTGTAAACATTGATAAAACTTGTTTTAGTTGCTCATAAGCTATTGATTAAACCCATACGTGAATTCTAATTTGTGACATTATAAAATGATATATGAGTGTTAGATGGATCTTTGATATTAAAAATTGTGAATTTAAACTTCCTTTAGATAAATACTAAAGACAGCCTGGGATACAATTTAAACTTCTATAAGTACACATCCAAAAGATGCCATTTTCGCATTGCTTATATACATTAACCAAAATATTCTTCTGCCACTAGTCTATTATACACATGCCATAAAATAACCCAAAACATAACAGTACCAAGCAGTGGATAGTGATAGTGTAACAAGTTGCTGACGATTCCTGAGTCTGTAGCTTCCAAATGAGATCTATAAAACAAAGGAAACAAAGTAAACGGAGTAAGCATTACAATGCTTAGTAAGTTTTAAGTAGCGTCAACAGATAACAATCAAATTATATATGGTTGTTCGTATTTTTTTTTCACTCTTCCTTTGGGTATATCATCCCTTTACCGAATATGCACATCTCATCATATACAATAGGCAGACAAACTTTCACCTAAAAGTGAGCTCGTGTAACATAGATATATTGTATAATTTCACATAACCTTTCACACTGATCCGATGCCACATAATCATAGGAATAGTCTCATAGATTGCTCACGTATGCGTCACATAACTACCTTATGATTTAGATCAAATCAAGCTCACATATAGACTCGGAGTACATACCTGTTTAACCTTTCGCATTGAATATATTTATAAGCAATTCTTATTGCGAAGTCTTATAGCTTTAAACTCTACTCGGATTATCGGCGAGACCTTTAGCTCAGATGAAATCTCCACACGAAATCAGCGGGTCTTAACCCGAACATAGTCACCACATATAGTCATCGGGTCTTAAATCCCGGATTTACATCACAGAGTTTCATACATATTTAATTCACATGTTACAGCATTCACATCGACCATCATATTTGTAATTCATTTGCCTCATCAAATATCTAATAAAACACACCTTCCACAATTTGTCATTTGGCCACAATATATATATATACACTTTCACGTTCATCACATTGGCCATTCGGCCTTATCTCATATATACACATTCACATTCATCACATAAAATCCTGAATCAATATATAAATTTTCATATATTCACATCACAATTATCCAAATATACTTCATATCCCACATATACTTTCATGTATACACTTTGTCTTGGCTGAATCTACATCTATCATTTTCCAATGAATAATTCAATTTCAAGCCATACTATCATTTCATATTCCAATATTTATAAACTTACAATTTCACAATTTTTAATATCAAAGATCCATCTAACACTCATATATCATTTTATAATGTCACAAATTAGAATTCACGTATGGGTTTAATCAATAGCTTATGAGCAACTAAAACAAGTTTTATCAATGTTTACAACATAATCACAAATTCTCTACAAGCTGTTTTCCTGAGCAACAGTCGTTAAATTATTTGTAACTAGAGCTACGAAACTCCAAATGATGTTCCATTAATTTTCAATGAAAATAGACTCGTATATCTTCTATCCAAAAAATTTTCAGAATTTTTGGTTTGGGTAATCAATACCAGATTTTTCTTGAAGTTTCCCCTATTTTACTGCTTGACTATTCTGACTACTCTTCACTAAGAACTGAATTTCTCATTGTACAGAATTCAAAATATGTTTTCATTTATTTTGTTTGAAACTAGACTCAATAAGGAGTCTAAGCATATAAATCTTATCTTATAATCATTTTTGTACGATTTATAATGATTTTCCAAATACTGAACAGGAGATTTCGGAACCATTCTGACTCTGTCTCACACAACAAAAAAAATCTCATTATCGGCAACCCCTTTACTTAACGATTTCTTTTATACGAAACTAGACGCATCAAGCTTTAATTACATAATCTATTCAGCCTTTAACTCAATTCCCACAATTTATGGTAATTTTTCCAAAACACGCTACTGCTGCTGTCCCGAGCAGATTTATACAAATTTACTCTGTAAAGTTCTCATTCACATATTTAAAACATAATATCATATATGCCATCATTTAGAAAAGTTATTGACCTTAACGTATATACTTAATTCATATTCATCCCATTTAAAAACTTAAAACTTACAAAGGAATCAAACTCAAATGCTTAAGAACTTACCTCGGAAGTTGTCGAACGATTACAGATCGACTATTCGGTTAGGTAGCTTTTTCTCTTATCCGAATTAAACTCCCTAAGCTCTTGAGCTTGAATAAACAAATTTAATCTATTACAAACCAATTATACAAACTCATGGCCGAATACAACAAGTAGACTAACTAGATTCTACTAGCCACTCATTGCTCTATTATTAACCTTACTTAATTATAAACACATTCGGCAACTACCTCAACCTTATTTAATACAATTAACACCGAATTCCTCATGTAAAAAGTACCATTGCCGAATATCATTTAGTTCACAAGGTCCTAATTTCAAAAAATTTGACAAGCTCATACCCATTTCCTACTAATTCCATCATTTTAACACAGGTACGGCAAAGCTAAATTCCATTCTTCCATTAGTTTGCATTTAAATTATTTAAAACATTCAACACAACTCAACCTTATAAACACATATTCGGCTAGGAAGAAAGATTGATAATTTAACAACCTTAGCTTAACATATAATTTGTTGTAACACATCTTTAAGCATTCTTTTATTCCATCAACTCAAAACACATTCATCACTCACAATAACTAAATTCATATTCGGCAATGGCCTCCAATATAGTGACCGATTCTTCTCAACTAGCACCTAGTGTACACACATGATCATTTGTTTGATTTAAACACCTATCCACCAAAAATTCATCCAAATTAACAAGAACAACAACCACATTCCTTGTTATCTACCATGACCGAAACCCATATTCATTCACCAAATATCAAAAATTTAACATGGGTCCAATAAGGAACTTAGAAATTTACTAGGATTTAACTAATATTTCAAAAATTAACCAAAACTTCTTACCTTACTTAGGACTAGGATGACCCAATGTGTGACACCCCTAAAGTGACCCTAGTCGGAAAGCGGTTTCAGGACCGCTAAACCGAGTCACCAAATTATTTGAATGTGATATTTATTGTCTAAAATATGTGATTATGAAGGTGTGAAAGTTTTAGGCTTCGATTTAGTAAATTTGCATGTGAATTTAGTCAAAAGGACTTATGGGTGACATTTTTGAAATGTGATAGGCTAATCTACAAGGACCTAATAGTGCATGTAATCAAAAGGGAGGACTTGCATGTCAATTTTCCCCCCTAATATGTAGTGGTCGGCCATGAGCATGGGTGGACAAGATGTTATGGCTAAAAACATGTCATAAACATGTTGGGGTAGTGCATTATGTAAGGATTAATAAAATAAAGAGCATGGGTGGACAAGATGTTATGGTTAAAAACATGTCATAAACATGTTGGGGTAGTGCATTATGTAAGGATTAATAAAATAAAGGGCATGGGCAATAAAATATTAGTGTTAGTAGGATGAGAAACAAAAAAAGAAAAGAAAGGATGTGTGTGATTGTCCCCCCCATTGCCGTGATGAAAACAAAGAAAAAAAAGTGTCCATCCTTTAACATTTCTTTTGGCCGAAAATTCTAAGGAGGAAGGAAGAAGAAGAGGATTTTCTTGCTTCATGTTCGGTTGGTTGGTGTTTAGGAGGAGGAAATGTTGAAGAGATTCGGCCATGCTTGTAGCTAGGTTAAGGTAAGTTTGATGTTGTTCCATGAGATTCATGCATATTTTTGATGTTAGTTTGAGTTCTACCTAGCCTATGGTTTAAATCTTGCTATGTGATGAAGATGATACTCGGCCATGGGTGTTGTTTTCTTGGTTGGTGTTTGTTTCATGCTAAATCTAGATGAACAATGGGGGTTGTCATTTAGGTTAAGATCAAAGAAATTAATCTTGTTAAAACTTTGAACTAATAATGCCCATATGTGTGATAGCCGAACATAGACTTTGTTTAAAGTCTTGGTCAAAGGCCGGTTAAGTGTTTTGGAAATGATTAAGCTAGGTGTTTGATCTTTTTGGTTCGGCATAGTACATAAAATGTTGCTAGATGGAGAAAAAAATTCGGCCAGCAAGAGGTGTGCTAAGGCCGAATATAATTTTGTATATTAATGAGTGATGCATGTGTTGAATTGATGGAATGGATAGGATGTTTTAATAGTGCATATATGTGTATTAGCCAAGTTTTGAACTTGAAACAAAATGGTATTTGGTCAATACAAGTGACCATACTTGTAGAATGTATTAAGTATGCAATCGGCCTCAACATAGACATGCATGTTCGGCCACACGAATGAATGCATAGATTGATGTTGTACATTCGGCTATAGGAAAGCATAATGATGATCCTATCTTGACTTAGACAATCGGCTCAAGGAGAATTTGTTAAGTGCTTAGTTAATTGATATTAGGTTAATGATGTGTGTATTTGGTCATAAAGGTGCAAATGAGGAAATGTTTGATTAATTGTACTAAATTGCTTAATGTGATTAAAAATGCGTATGACCATTTTGTATTTGAGCTAAAGGTGGCCATATGACCTATCAAATTAATTTTCATATTCAGCCATAAGCTAGCATAATGAGACTTTAATAAGTTAAATTTGTTTGAATTAGCTCAAGAGCTTAGAGGACCAAAGTTGGATAAAGGAAAGGAAAAAGTGATCGAATAGCCGCCGAAATCGTTCAACAACATCCGAGGTAAGTTTTAAGTGATTAAACGTTGAGTAAATTCAATCATAATAGGACATAATGAGTCGATTTAATAAGATATGATGTGGCCATGATATGGTCTAAGCTCAAATGGTAAGTTCTTAAGTGTTTGAGCTTGGGAATTTAAGGGTAATTTGAAATAGTCTGCTTAGGACAGCAGCAGTAATGTGACTTTAGAAAATCACCATAAATTTATGGATTTGAATTAGAGGCTGAATGAGACATTAAATTAAAGCTTAATGAGTCTAGTTTCTTATAAAAGAAACCGTGTAAGCAAAGGAATTTCCGATAATGAGATACTTAAAGTTGTGTGAGACAGCGCAGAATGACACTGTAATCCTCTGTTCTGTTTTTAGAAAATCATTATAAATTGTACAAAAATGGTTATAAGATAAAATTTATATGCTTAGACTCCTTAATGAGTCTAGTTTCAAATGAAATCAAATAAAACATATTTTGAATTCTGTAAAATGAGAAATTTGATTCGTAGTAAAGAGTGGTCAGATTAGTCAAACAGTGAAACAGGGGAAACTTTAAGAAAAATCTGGTATTGATTGGCCAAACCTAAAATTCTGGAAATTTTATGGATGGAAGATATACGAGTCTATATTCAGGAAAAATTAACGGAAAGTGATTTGGAGTTTTGTAGCTCCAGTTATAAATAATTTAGTGACTATTGCTCAGGAAAAACAGCTTGTGCTGAATTTGAGATTGTGTTGTAAACCTTGATAAACTTGTTTTAGTTGCTCATAAGCTATTGATTAAACCCATACGTGAATTCTAAATTGTGATATTGGAAAATGATAGATGTAGATTCAGCCAAGATAGTGTGTACACGTGAAAGTATATGTGGTATGTGAAGTATATTTGGATAATTGTGATGTGAATACATGAAAATCTATATTTTGATTTAGGATTCTATGTGATGGATGTGAACATGCATATATGAGATAAGGCCTAATGGCCGATGTGATGAATGTGAAAGTGTATATATGTGATAAGGCCTAATGGCCGATGTGATGAATGTGAAAGTGTATATATGTGATAATATATATGTGATAAGGCCTAATGGCCGATGTGATGAATGTGAAAGTGTGTATATATGTGATAAGGCCTAATGGCCGATGTGATGAATGTGAAAGTGTGTATATATGTGATAAGGCCTAATGGCCGATGTGATGAATGTGAAAGTGTATATATATGTGATAAGGCCTAATGGCCGATGTGATGAATGTGAAAGTGTATATATGTGATAGGCCTAATGGCCGATGTGATGAATGTGAAAGTGTATATATGTGATAAGGCCTAATAGCCAACGTGATGGATGTGAAAGTGTATAAATGTGATAAGTCCCGAAGGGCATTTGTGTCAGTACTATATCCGGGTTAAAACCCCGCAGGCTTTATGCGAGAATATTATCACTGATTAATGTCCGTAAGCTTCGTGCTCGTACTATATCCGAGCTCTAAAGACCCGATGACTACGTGTGGGGATTTTGTCCGGCTAAGATCCGATAACTTCGTGTGGAGATTATGTCCGGGTAAGACTTCGTAATAAGAATTGCTTATAAATATATTCAATGCGAAAGGTTAAACAGGTATGTACTCCAAGTTTATATGTGAGCTTGATTTGCACTAAATCATAAGGTAGTTATGTGATGCATACGAGAGCAATCTATGAGACTATTCCTATGATTATGTGACATCGGATCAGTGTGAGAGGTTATGTGAAATCATACGATATATCTATGTCACATGAGCTCACTTTTATGTGAAAGTTTATCTGCCTATTGTATATGATGAGATGTGCATATTCGGTAAAGGGATGGTATGCCCGAAGGAAGAGTGAAATAAAAATACAAACAACTATGTTATAATTTGATTGTTATCTGTTGACACTGCTTAAAACTTACTAAGCATTGTAATGCTTACTCCGTTTACTCTGTTTCCTCTGTTTTATAGATCTCATTTGGAAGCTACAGGCTCGGGGATCATCAGCAACTAGTCACACTATCACTATCCACTGTTTGGTACTGCTACGTTTTGGATTATCTTATGGCATGTATAGAATAGACTAGTGGCGGAAGAATATTTTTGGTTAATGTATATAAGCCATGCGAAAATGGCATCTTTTGAATGTTTACTTAGAGAAGTTTAAATTTTATCCCTGGCTGTGCTTAGTACTTATTTAAATGAATGATCTTTATTTCATGAAAAAAAATTCAAAATTTTATTGTTCTGACATGAGTTACAAGTCCGGTAATGCCCCTTACCTATTCCGGCGACGGTTACGGGATAGGGGTGTTACACAATGATGTTCTCCCCTAAACTTCTTTCACATTCGGTTCTTCAAGAAACAAAGATGAATACTTTGTTTTTATCACCCATGTTCTCTTTATTATATTATTACTATTAAATAAATAAAAGCCATTTAGTTAACATATTGATAATATAAAATTTATATGTTATTTATTAACTAGCAACATGGCCGACCACCAATAATAAAGTGGGCAATTTGACATGCAAGCCCCACATTTTAGCCATGTTAACAATTGGCCACTTTAAGAAAAAGACTTCTAAAATTTTCCTTTATACAATCAAATCCCAACTAAATAATTTAGCATCCAATTAACTAAATTAGACCACCCAACTTTCACAATAGGTAATTCACATAACAAAAACACTGAAATTAATATTTTACAAAATTTTTGACTAGGTTTTGTGGTCCCGAAACCACTTCCCGACTAGGGTCAATTTAGGACTGTCACAATTTCAACGAAACAAAAACATAGGTGGTGGACTTATTAGCATGAAAGTTTGCGTAATAAGGTTTTCACCACAACCAATAACTTGCCACTCCGCTTAGCGAAACTCCGCAGTATCGATGAAGTTTAATGAAGTACTTCACCACAAAGCTACCAACCTTACCCTATTTAAGTCTCGCATCTTAGGTGGTCTTCGCCAACGTAGTCTTCCAATAGAACTTGTAACATCTCAAGCCTGACCAAGTTGGTTCGACTCAAATTTGGCGAGCTACATTAGCCACCAAAGTGAGTCTCCATTTACTCCCAGCCTAGCCTCCAATACACCACTTATATACAACATATAATATGTGAAGTTATAACACAAAAACTGAATAAAATTATACATAGAATGTAAAAAATGTGAGCTTATCGATCAAATAGAGAAAAAGGTTCGTATGCATAATGAGGTCACAATAGAACTAGCCCGTATGAGGGTAAAAGGCATACTTAGGAAAAATTAAAAGAATACAATATGGCTCGCATGTAAGGAGAAATAAGGAAACATCAAACTTTGTTTATACCGAAGAGAAGAAATTAACAATATGGGTTTAATTTAAGATTTCACAAAATAAAATAAATTAAACTTAAGAAAAAAATGTTCTAATAATAGTAGCAACTACAATAAAATTAAGCTTACACAATTAATCCTGACATTTTTCTTTTGGGTTCATTGGTATTTGTTCAGGAATTAATCTCACCCAAGTCATCTACCTCGCCACTTTCATTCGCGACCTACTTACTTGCGAAGTACGAGAGGAATGGGTGAGTTCATTGAGAACTCAGTGACTATTCAAAAAACATCATATTATGCTTAAAATACAAAGATTAGAATATAGAGAAACTTAGTCTACAAATCGTTTCGTATGTTGGCTTCACCGTGAAGACGCGAGACCTAGTTCTCAAATCCTGCTTGTCGGGAAACATATAAGTTTGTAAAACAGTTTCAAATGTGCTTGTTAAAAATCATACTTAAAAACTTTGACTTATTCTTGTTCATAAGTCATTCTTGTATAGCATGAAACATGCTCTTAAACTTGTCTTATCAGAATAGTTAAAGAATATAGAAAATGTCTTCAGCTCTTGTCATAACTTGTCTTATCTTATATGTTGGATATACAGATCTCCTTAAAATGCCTCAGAATGACTCAAAGAGTCCTTACATGTCCCATAAGTGCAGCATAAGCTAAACACTCTCCTATACGCCAGTATGTCCATTGAATGGAGCCTAGCTCGACATCCCCTTGTCACAGAACTTGTAGGTGAGTACTCACAATCTTTTGATTTACCAATATATCCAACATAAAACTCACAAAGGAGCTCGTATAGAATACTTATCACATAGAGCTCACATATGGAGCTTGCTTGAAAACACTTATTCTCATAGAGCTCGCACAAAAGCCCATAAAAACTTAGTTTATAAATTTGTACTTTAAAAACATATCTTAAACCATAGGCTTGCTTAGGAGCTTGCATAAAACATTATTTTAAAACATAATTTGAAAACAGTCCCAGAACTTGAAAATAGAGTTTTTAAAGAAAAGCTTACTCTTGCAGCTTAGTTTAAAAACTTAAGTTCTTTGGAAAACATAATAGTTCACACACAAGTAAATAACTCTTTAAAAGCCATGATTTTTGGAAGCTTTAGTGGTTTACACATGCGAATGATGGCTTCAGAACACTCATCGAAGCTAAAAATTTTAAACAAGTTTTGCTTTTCCTTTATCCTTATTGCTAAATGGTCTGACTGGTTCGCAACATACATAAACACTATAACGCCCCAAAATCCCGAACTTTCTTATTATTTCAGTTTTGATAAAATGTGTGCTTAATATTCTTAGTTAAGTGCTAATTAAGTGTTAATAGGCCTGGGTTAGTTTTGGAGTTCGAACTTAGGGTGAAGGAAATTATAGTTTAATAATCAAAAGAACCTTGTTGGCAAGTATGTTAGTTTTTAAATAAATGAAGGAGGATTTGGACACAAGAAAGCCTTGTGTTGGAGTGGCAAGTGGCGTCACATGTGGGGCTTAGAGGTGGCGTTACATGCATGACAAGGAGGTTTGGGGTTCCAATTTCTCTTTACTCAAAAGGAGGATTTATTTTGGCTCTATAGATGGTCAGTAGTGGCGTTGGATATGAACTCTGTAGGGAGTGATAAGAGGAGAAATTTAAGGAAGGGATTAAGGAGCTATTAAGGAGGAAAATTAGGAGATGAGGAGTGAACTGAGGTGGAGCCAAATTGGGAATTTGGGGATAGAAAATTCGGCTATAGTCTATATATAGGTGCCGATTGTGGGGATTCTAGGCTAATGCCGAATTCTCCCTCTCTATGTTACCAAAAACATCTTTCTCTCCAAAGATCTAAAAGCTGAAATCCCTTGTTCTTCCTCTCTTACTTTGTGCCAATTTTCGATTATTCCTTTACTCAAATTCTCTTTGATTCACTGTTGGTTTAGCCGATTCCTTCTTCTCTTCTTCTTTGTGCCGAATAACCTTTTTTACTATACAAATCTTAAAAGTCGAATACCTACTGTGTCGCCACTACTCCCTCTATTTCGACCGATTCTAGTGTAAGTACTCGCTCTTTCAGTCGATTTTTGCTAGTATCGGTTACTCCTGTCCCTTACTCTTTCTAAATCAGTTTTGGTAGGGGATTAGTATCGAATCTCAGTCTTTTGGATCTCTGCCGATTTGCTCAGGTTTGGGGCTTTGGTAAGTGTTCTTCACTTTAGTAAGGATTGGCCGAATGGGCCTTAGAAGGAAAGGGTACTTATGTTGGATAAAAGTCACCCATTATGTTTTTAACGATAAAGGTTAATGCAAATCTGAGAAGTACTCGTTATTATTGATCAAAGGAAAGTTATTAAGGCTTGGCGTTTCAGGTAAGGTTAAGTTGAGATTTCGGCTTTTGGTAAAAGTATTCGATAAGTATGTGTGATTAATAATTGAGTGACATTGATTGTAGGTTCGTGGCTAGGGAGATCGCATCACGTTTTATTACCAGGTGTGTACATACACTGTACACACACAGTAGATCGACAAATCCTGAAATACCGAAAAGCCAAAATACTGAAAATTCAGAAGTTTGGCTACAATAGACCTGCGAGTGCGCGAACACTCGTAAGGGAAAATTGATAGGTGATCTGAGGCCCCAAGAGCAATACCATGGACTTGGGCCATGTATTGGCCAACCGAGCCAGAATGGGCTAAATGGTTTCGATGGGCTGTAAGGCCTGTAATAGGCAAAATTGGCAATTTGATACTAAGTGTTGAGAAATTGTATGAAAGCATGACTATGAATATCATTTGGGTCTAATGGGCCATACGAATGTGATTTGGGCCTAATGGGCTATATGAATGAGATTGGGCTTAGTGGGCCATATGCATGTATGTAGACTTATTTTGGCTTTGTAAGGGGGTTATGGGCCTAGTATCCTAAACTGCTTAAACAGGCATAAAACTTAATTAATTAATTGCGACCGTGGACGAGTCATAAGGTTAAGGTGTGGCAATGGATATATGCATCTCTAGGATTGGATCTAGGGAGAGCTTGGTACTTAAGCGGTCTTAATGACTCACCTCCTCCTCTCTGGAATCCTACCTGGTGCATAGCATCTGTTCACTTTAGCCAACGAGGACTTGTTAATGGGCCAGGGTAAGTAATAAACCCATAATAAAGAGAAATTATCGAAATGCCCCTAAGGGCAAAAATGACTAAAATACCCTTACGTGTGGAATATAAGATTTATGGATGTTACATGTATACCTGCTGCATTCATATGATATTCTGTTAGGTTGCATATGGGTTGGGAATTATGGAATGGAGGAAGTATATAAGGATCGCATGGTTGCTTGACAACCGTGGATCCACCAACGCCTATTAAGCCCAATATGTGATTAGCAGCTTGCTGCAATGAGGGTAGTACCACAATCGGGCTACCATTGATGTGTATCAAATGGGTGGGTCGATATTTATATCCCCACATGATATGTATCGAGGGACGGAGTTGGTGTATAGCGGTTGGCATATTGGGGTGGGTTGCATAGCATTGCATGTATGACATTATGGTGATTGATGATTGCTTAAGACTCTTCGAGGGTTGTACATACTGAGTTTTCGTAAACTCACCCCCTTTTTTATTTTTCTCAGGTGATGGCCAGTAGAGCTTCGACGGATAAAAGGACTCTGAGGTGGCCAGCTAGCAAGACGACTTGGACATGTTTTTTTTATATAGTTTCTAATTTATTAAGTTATTTCAAATTGAATTGTAATAAGGCCTTTCCTGTGGTTATTATTCCAAATTAGGACTATTATTTTTATGCTTTATATTTATTTTTGAACATGGGTTCCTAAACCTTAACTGTTTTTATTGAATACTACGTTTCCATAACTCAATTTTTAAATGACATGTTTTCATAAATCATCTATTTTAAATAAAGCTTCTGCAACTAAAAAGAGATTTTACAAGAAATTAAGATTTTCAAATTTAAATAAGGGTTTTCAATGAAAATAAGGTTTTCGTTAAAACACTTCAATGTGACACGCTGGATTCGGCCAAAATGTCTTGGCCGAGTTGGGGTGTTACATTTAGTGGTATCAGGGTCAGGTTGCAGAACTCAAGATGTGAAGTAGGCCTTATTATTTGGGTTTTATTTTTAAAAAAAATTTCACGATGTTTTGGAAGATAAATCTTGTTGAGCGGCACCCCGAGCCTTCGATGTCCAACAAAGTAAGTTCATTTACTATTAAGCTTGTTTAACTTGATATACTGTAGCTAGTTAGTGGGCTACTTTAGATGATTATACTAAGGTTTTTAGATTGGAACTGAAGCCCGTAGGACCTTGAAACTGTAGAGGATTTACAAAAACAACCTTATTTTTAATACTTTCATAAAACATCGGTTTAATTATTAAAATTAACTAAAAATTCATAAAATTTATGATCCAAATAATATGTGAATCAACGATGAGTGCTAGAAGAGGTGCAAGAGGCCATGGCCATGGCCACGAAAGTGTTTGGGCTGAATTGTCTGCATCGGGCCATATGCCCAATGTTGGGGTAGAAGAGGCTTCGGCCTCACCCGTGGCTGGGACTGGACCGTACGATCGGGCTGTGGGCAATGATGCATTATTGCAGACAATGTTGAGGATTTTGGAAAGGGTCGTAGGGTCCAATAATGGCAAGGGAAATCGAGGGTCCATTCTGGAGCGACTTCGATCAAATAGGGCTGAGATATTTAAGGGCGTGGCTGGTGTAGCTCCTAACGTGGCTGAACATTGGTTGGAGGCCACTAAAAGGATAATGGAAGACTTGGATTGTTCACCTGAATAAAAGTTGAAAGGGGCAGTGTCACTACTTAAGAAAGAAGCTTACCAGTGGTGGCTGACGGTGAAAGAGGGCACCCAACCTGAGCAGGTCACTTGGGAGTTTTTCAAAATTGTGTTTCAAGGAAAGTATGTGGGTGTGACTTATGGGGATGCTAGAAGGAAGGAGTTCCTAAACCTGACCCAGGGAAACAAATCTGTGGCGGAGTATGAGGCGGAATTTCTACATCTTAATAGGTATGCAAGAGCTATGGTGACAACGGACTATGAGTGTTGCGTTAAGTTTGAGGATGGTCTTAGGGATAGCATTAGAGTATTGATAGCCCCACAAAGGGAACGGGTTTTCTCGAAGTTGGTTGAGAAAGCAAAGATAGCAGGGGAGGTGACACGCACTGAGCGTTTAAATCGGGAAAAAGAAAGGGGTAAGAATAATATAGAGGCTGAGACTCCTGGTGTTGGACAGAGGCCTAGAGGTAGGGCCAGAGTTAATGGGTCAGTTAGAGCAGGGCCCCCTACTGTTAAGGGGTGGCAACTTGTGCTGATTGTGGGAAAGGTCATGTAGGGGAGTGTTGGAAGAGGATGGGAGCTTGTCTAGCTTGTGGATCTATGGAGCATAGGATTAAGAACTGCCCTAGAATGCCAGTTCAGGTGCCAGGCATGGGCCGAGGTGGTGTTCAGCAGCCGATGTGGTGTTCAGCCACCGAGGGGTGGTCAGCTGCCGCCAAGGGGCCGAGGGCAGGCCATTGGCGGTAATGGCAATGGATGTGGACGTGGAGTACTAGTCGAAAATGCAGGCCATGCCGAGGCGAGACAGCCAGCTTTGGTTTATGCTGCTCGTTGTCGAGAAGACTGGGATGCCCCAGATGTGATAACAAGTATGTTCTTTATACATGAGTTACCTTACACTGTATTGATTGATATTGGATCGACGTATTCATATGTTGCATACAATATGACTGAACCTTTGGGTGATATGTTTGAAATTACTGCGAATGAGATTACTTTGATAAGTCCGTTAGGCCAGTCAGTGGAAGTGAATAAGTTGTTTAGGGAGGTACCCTTAGTAGTCCAAGGGGTTACCTTTTTAGCGAATTTAATGGAATTTCCGTTTAGCGAGTTTGATTTAATCTTGGGTATGGATTGGCTAGTGAAACACCAAGCCACCTTGGATCGCGCTGCAAAGTGAATGGTGTTAAGAACAATGGAGGATAAGGAGGTGGCGGTGATTGGTGAACGCTGAAATTATCTATCGAATGTAATTTCGGCATTAAGGGCTGAGAAGTTGGTACGAAAGGGATGCGAAGCCCCTTTGACTTATATTAGCGATACGGAGGTTGAGAGCCCTACTGTTAAAGAGTTGAGAATAGTTAAAGAATTTCCTGATGTTTTTTCTAAGGAGCTGCTAGGGTTGCCGCCCAGCAGAGAAGTAGAATTTGGAATCGAGTTGTTACCTGGTACGGCTCCGTGTCTATTGCCCCTTATCGAATGGCACCGAATGAGTTGGTAGAAGTTAAGGCATATATTTAGGAATTGTTGGATCGAGGATTCATCCGACCTAGTGTGTCTCTGTGGGGAGCACCAGTGTTATTCGTAAAGAAAAAAGATGGGACGTTGCGTATATGTATCGACTACCGGCAGCTAAACAAGTTAACTATTAAAAACAAGTACCCTCTGTCGAGAATCGATGACCTTTTTGATTAGTTTAGGGGAGCTACCATTTTTTCGAAGATTGATCTGCGTTCAGGGTATCACCAATTGAGGGTTAAGGAGGCAGATGTTTATAAGACGGCTTTCAGAACTCGTTATGGGCACTACGAATTCTTGGTGATGCCATTCGGGCTGACGAGTACACCTGCCACTTTTATGGATCTCATGAATCGGGTCTTCCAACCCTACCTGGATGGTTCGTGGTAGTTTTTATAGATGACATTTTAATGTACTCAAGTGATGAGGATGAGCATGATGCACACTTAAGGATTATGTTGCAAACTTTGAGGGAGAAGGAGCTGTATGCCAAATTCAGTAAGTGTGAATTTTGGCTAAAGGAGGTTACTTTTCTAGGGCATGTGGTGTCAGCTGAGGGGATTAAGGTGGATCCCCAGAAAATTGAAGCAGTGTTAGACTGGAAAACACCCAAGTCAGTGTCGGAAACCCAAAGTTTTCTAGGCTTGGCAGGGTACTATAGGCGGTTTGTTGAGGGCTTTTCATTAATTGCAGCATCGTCAACTAAGTTGTTGAGGAAGGGGGTACCATTTGAATGGACGGACAAGCAACAAGAGAGTTTTTGAAAGCTTAAGAAGGTCTTAACTGAGGCCCCTGTGTTGATTTAGTTAGAGCCTAGGAAGGAGTTTATGATTTTTAGTGACGCGTCGCATGTGGGCTTTGGCTGTGTATTGATGCAAGAAGGAAAGGTGGTTGCATATGCGTCACGAAAACTTAAGACTCACGAGGTGAATTACCCAACCCATGACTTGGAACTAGCCGCAGTGGTCTTCGCGCTAAAAATATGGAGGCATTATTTGTACAGAGAGAGGTGCATAATTTATTCGGGCCATAAGAGTTTGAAGTACCTTCTCATCCAGAAGGAGCTAAACCTTAGGAAACGTAGGTGGGTGGAATTATTGAAGGATTATGATTGTACGGTTGAATACCACCCTGGCAAAGCAAATGTGGTAGCTGATGCGTTGAGTCGTAAGGTTAAGTCAGACTTGAGGGATATGCTCGCCCGTTTAAGTTTGTTGGATGATGGTAGTTTGTTAGTTGAGCTTCAAGTAAAGCCGGTGTGGGTTGAGCAGATAAGGAGTAGGCAATTAGTGGATGAGACTTTAGGTACTCGTTTTAGACAAGTAGAGAATGGGGAGACGTTAGACTTTGGGATAAATAGTGAATGAGTGTTGTGTTTCCGTGGGAGAATGTGTATACCAAAGGACGATGATCTAAGGCAGTCTATTCTGTGGGAAGCACATAATAGTCTCTATGCTATGCATCCTGGTGGAAACAAGATGTATCAAAATTTACGTGAGCTTTATTGGTGGCCTGGACTTAAGTTCGAGGTTATGGAGATCTTAAGTAAATGCTTGGTTTGTTAAAAGGTGAAGGCGGAGTATCAGTTGCCTTTAGGATTGCTTCAACCAATAAAGATTCCACTCTGGAAGTGGGAAAGGATTACTATGGACTTTGTTAGTGGGCTACCCTTGACGCCTACTAAGAAAGACTTCATATGGGTTATAGTGGATCGGTTAACCAAGTCTGCCCATTTTATATCGGTCTACATCGATTACTTGTTACAAAAGCTGGCTAGATTGTATGTAGCGGAGATTGTAAGATTGCATGGAGTGCTAGTTTCTATAATATCTGATAAGGACCCATATTCCACTTCGCGATTATAGAAGAAGCTGCATGAGGCGTTAGGTACTAGGTTGAACTTCAGTACAGCATTCCACCCTCAAACCGATGGATAGTCGTAGAGGGTAATCCAAATTTTGGAAAATATGTTGAGAGGGTATGTAATTGAGTTCTGGGGTAGCTTGGGATACTATTTTCTGTTAGCCGAATTCGGGTACAATAATAGTTATCAAGTGAGTATTGGGATGGCTACGTATGAAGCATTGTATGGACGGAGGTGTCGAACTCCAACATGTTGGACGGAATTGGGTGAACGAAGAGTTTTGGGCCCAGAGTTAGCAGCAGATATTGATGATAAGGTAAAATTGATTCAGAATAGGTTAAAGGAGGCCTCGGATAGGCAGAAGTCGTATGTTGACCTTAAGCGTCGAGAGATAGAGTATGAAGTGGGGGACTTAGTTTTTCTTAAGGTCTCTCAGTGGAAGAAGGTGTTAAGGTTTGGACTGAAGGGGAAGTTAAGCCCAAGGTTCATTGGGCCATATCGGGTTGTGAGGCGGATTGGGCTAGTTGCTTATCAGTTGGAATTACCTTCTGAACTACGCCAAATTCACGACGTGTTTCATGTTTCCATGCTAAGACGGTATCGCTCAGATCCTTCACATGTCGTGGCGGTTGAGGAAATCGGGGTTAGGCCAGACCTAACTTTCGAGGAGGAGCCTATACAAATAATTGGACGTGACGTTAAGGTACTGAGAAGGAAGTCCGTCCCATTAGTCAAAGTGTTTTGGCGTAATCACAAGGCTGAGGAGGCTACTTGGGAACCTGAGAAAGCAATGCGACATCAATACTCTCAACTGTTTGGATTAGGTAATTTTGAGGACGAAATTCTTTTTGGGGGTAGAGTTGTAACGCCCCAAAATCTTGAACTTTCTTATTATTTTAGTTTTGATAAAATGTGTGCTTAATATTCTTAGTTAAGTGCTAATTAAGTGTTAATAGGCCTGGGTTAGTTTTGGAGTTCAAACTTATGGGTGAAGGAAATTATAGTTTAATAATCAAAAGAACCTTGTTGGCAAGTAGGTTGGTTTTTAAAAAAATGAAGGAGGATTTGGACACAAGAAAGCCTTGTGTTGGAGTGGCAAGTGGCGTCACATGTGGGGATTAGAGGTGGCGTCACATGCATGACAAGGAGGTCTAGGGTTCCAATCTCTCTTTACTCAAAAGGAGGATTTATTTTTGCTCTATAGATGGTCAGTAGTGGCGTTGGATATGAGCTCTGTAGGGAGTGATAAGAGGAGAAATTTGAGGAAGGGATTAAGGAGCTATTAGGGACGAAAATTAGGAGATGATGAGTGAAGAGAGGTGGAGCCAAATTGGGAATTTGGGGATAGGAAATTTAGCTATAGTCTATATAAAGGTGCTGATTGTGGGGATTCTAGGCTAATGTCGAATTCTCCCTCTATATGTTACCAAAAACACCTTTCTCTCCAAAGATCTAAAAGCCAAAATCCCTTATTCTTCCTCTCTTACTTTGTGTCGATTTTCCATTCTTCCTCCATTCAAATTCTCTTTGATTCTCCGTTGGTTTAGCCGATTCCTTATTCTCTTCTTCTTTGTGCCGAATAACCTTTTTCACCATACAAATCTCAAAAGCCGAATACTTATTGTGCCGCTACTACTCCCTCTATTTTGGCTGATTCTAGTGTAAGTACTCTCTCTTTCAGTCGGTTTTTGCTAGTATCAATTACTCCTGTCCCTTACTCTTTCTAAATCAGTTTTTGGTAGGGGATTAGCATCAAATCTCAGTCTTTTGGATCTTGGCCGATTTGCTCCTTAGGTGTTAGGACTTTGGTAAGTGTTCTTCACTTTGGTAAGGATTGGCCGAATAGGCCTTAGTAGGGAAGGGTGACTTATGTTGGAAACAAGTCACCCATTATGTTTTTAACGATAAAGGTTAATGCAAATCTGGGAAGTACTCATGATTAGTGATCACAGGAAAGCTATTTAGGCTTGGCATTTCAGGTAAGGTTAAGGTGAGATTTTGGCTTTTGGTAAAAGTATTCGATAAGTATGTGTGATTAATCATTGAGTGACATTGATTGTAGGTTCGTGGCTAGAGAGATCGCAGCACGCTTTATTACTAGGTGTGTACATACACTGCACACACACAGTAGATCGGCAAATCCTGAAATGCCAAAATGCCGAAATGCCGAAAAGTCAAAAGTTTGGCTACAATAGACCTACGAGTGCGCGATCACTCGTAAGGGGAAACCGATAGGTGATCTGAGGCTACATGAGCAATACCATGGACTTGGGGCGTGTATTTTTCAACTGGGCCAGAATGGGCTAAATGGGCCCGATGGGCTGTAGGGCCCATAACAAGCAAAATTGGAAGTTTGATACTAAGTAATGAGAAATTGTATGAAAGCATGACATGAATGTGATTTGGGCCTAATGGACCATACGAATATGATTTGGGCCTAATGGGCCATATGAATGTGATTGGGCCTAGTGGGCCATATGCATGTATATAGACTTGTTTTGGCTTTGTAAGGGGGTTATGGGCCTAGTATCTGAAACTGCTTAAACGAACATAAAACTTTATTAATTAATTGCGACCGTAGACGAGTCATAAGGTTAAGGTGTGACAATGGGTATATGCATGTCTAGGATTGGATCTAGGGAGAGCTTGGTACTTAAGCGGTCTTATTTGTGACAACCCTAATTTGACCCTAGTCGGAAAGTGGTTTCGGGACCACAAAACCGAGTCATAAAAATAATTAATTGATATATTCTAAACTTATTATATGTATAAATGCATGTGTGAAAGTTTCATACTTCGATTTGGTTATTTGAAGGGGAAATTTAGTAAATAGGATTTATGTGTGACATTTTTGAAATGTGATGGATTAATTTAAAATGGTCTATTAAAGTATGTTATAAAAATAAGGGATTTGCATGTCAATTCATCAATTTATGACATGTAGTGGCCGGCCATGATGGAATTATATATATATAATATGTATTAATAATTAGTTAGTGGTTTTATATATATTTTTTATAACTTAGATAAATAAAAGGTTAGTAATAAAATAATGAAAATTGGGGGGGTGAAGAAAAAAAAAGTTCATTTTTGTTCTTGCTTGCCGAATTGAAAAGAAGAGAAGGGGGGAGACTTTCGGTCATTGAAGGAGAAGAAAGGTTAGTGAAAGGTATTGGATTTTTGAAATTTAAGCTTGTTTTAGGTTAATCATCTTGTTTCTTACTTAGCCCATGCCAAAAAAATTTTTGAATCTTGATGGATGAATGGCACATTCGGTTATGGTTAATGAGGAAATAATTTGATTTTAGCCTTTAAACTTTGAGGAAGAAATTGTTGTTGCAAGAAGTTGAGCTTATTGATAGTTTAAATTTTTATTGCACTTATGGTAATAGCCGAACATGTAGTTGTTTAAGGTTTTGAACAAGTGCCGTTTAGGTGTTCTAAATTGTCTAAATTAGATGTTCAATCATCTAAGGGTTCGGCATTGTGCATTCTTGTTAAGAGTTTGATTTGAAATCATGAGATTTTGTTGACTTGTGTTTAAATGACATTCGGTCATGGTCTACGGGTGTTTGTTAATCCGGTTTAAGTGCATAGGTGCTAAATACTTTGTATTGGAAATTTTGATGTATAAGTAGAAATTAATTAAGATGATATTGGGTAAATTCTTAGCTTAGTTGTGTTAAGTATTCGGCAATAATTATAATAATGAATATAAGAGTGTATATAAATATGTGATTGTGCATAACTTAAGTAATCGACTAAAATATGAAAATTTCATAAGTATATATATACTTATATGTATGTTAGTGCCTTATGTATACATCTTGTGTCATTGAGACATTCGAAAATAAATATGTATTAAAGTTATATTTGTAGTTGTTTAATGTGACTTACCAAGTACACAAATTTGAAAGCGAAATGGTGATAGACTTAAGTGGTAAATTGATTCAAATGAATTGGTTCTAAACTGTATATGGATGCCGTATGATTGTGTTTGATTGGGAAGTAAATTGTTTGATTTAGCTCAAGAGCTTAGAGGATCAAAGTTGGATAGGGGAAAGGAAAAAGAAATCGAATAGCCGTTGAAATCGTTCGACAACATCCAAGGTAAGTCTTTAAGTAATGGAACTTAGCTTATGATTTGATAAAGCAATTATATATATATGCATATATGTGTGAATGTTAATCGGGTTTTAAATTCGAGCTTTGTCTCGAAGGGCTTTTGAGCCGGTGTCATAATCCGAGCTTGGTCTCGAAGGGCTTTTGAGCCAGTGTCATAACTGAACCTAGTTTTGAAGGGCCTTCGGGCCAATGTCATAATCCGAGCTTGGTCTCGAAGGGCTTTTTGAGTCAGCGCTAAGAATCGGGCTTGGTTCCGAAGGACATCTGTGACGGCATAATATTGAGTTGAAAACTCGTAAATATTCGTATGAGAAATCATATAATACATGTTGAAACAATTTTAAACAAATGTGCTACTTACAGTAAGATAACTAGGTAAGTAATTTACTCTCGTTGAGAATATGATTATGTTAAATTATGACTTTGAAATTGGTAGGGATGCTTAGACCATTGTTTAAAATCATTCGAACGTTTATGATCTGATTATGATGTATGAGTTCCGAATTAGAGAGTTCAACTTCACAAATGTGAGATGTAGGTGTATATGCATGAGATTGACACGGAAATGTGAGATGAACGTATTCGGCTATAGAATGAATTTAGTTGGATATATATATTGCTTTCACCTTTGTGATATGAATGATAAAAGTAGTACCTTAGTTATTTTCTATTCGGCCAAAGGATAAAACAAACAAACTTAGATATTATTATGCCATTCTTTTAAATGATTTCATTATTTAAAACTTACTAAGCATCGAAATGCTTATTCTTTTGCTTTAATTCTCTGTTTTATAGATTTTGTTCGTCAGCTATCGGACTTGGGAGTGTCAAAGTCGAAGTCGTCCATACTATCTAAGCCCTTTTGGTACTCTTTTAGTTGAACTTTAATAATGGCATGTATAGGGTTGACTTTTGATGTTAATTAAGTACCTTTTTGGTAATGTATATATGTATAGCCATGCGAAAATGGCTTGTATATTTTGAGTATAGCATTATAATCATTTTGTATATATGGTCTTATGATATGGTTATTGAGTGGTATGGAAATGCTTGGTAATGATTAGCCATTGGAATGGCTAATCATGATCATATTTGGTGCTATGTATGTCAAATTGCTAGCTAATCCATGGAAACCATGAAATAGGTAAAATTTACCACAAAATAGATTCAGACAGTAGTAGTGACGTGAATTTGAAAAATCACTAAAAATAGTAGAAACGGAATTAAATAATGAATAAGTTACGAAATCGAAGCTTGATGAGTCTATTTTCATATGGAAGAAGCAAAACAGGTATATGAGCTATATTTTATGAGATGTTTAAATTTTTGTGAAACTGCGCCAGAGCGATTTCTGGATCCCCTGTTATGATGTTGGAAATTCACCATAAATTTTACAAAGATAATTATAAGTCATGATTTATATGTACAGATTCATTATTGAGTCTAGTTTTATTATAGACAAACGGCATAGTCATTGAAGCTCTGTACAGGGAGATATCTGATTCGTAATACATAGAGGTCAGAGTAGTCAAACCCTGAAACAGGGGAGACTTTAACTAATAAACTGTACTAATTGGCTTGACCAAAAGTTTTAGAAAACAATTAGTAGATAGATGTATGAGTCTAGTTTCAGGAAAAATTTACAGAATTGGATTTCAAGTTTTGGAACTCGAGATATGATTTTTAAAGTGACTGTGATGCAGTTAGCCAGCTTGTCTGGAAATTTTAAAATGAGTTGTATGTGCTGTTTAAGTAATGAATTAAGTCCGTTAACACCTCATGTTCGACTCCGGCAACGGTCTCAAGTATGGGGCGTTACATTTTTATTGGTATCAGAGCCACGGTTTAGTCGATTCTAGGACTATCGTAATACGTATGGGTCTAGCTATACTTGCCATTATGTGTTTATCTGATAGTGTGGTAATTTCTGATAGTTAAAAATGTGTTTACTTATAGTAATGGATCCCGATCCCAACCGAGCGATAGCTGATGATGTTGAGAGTGTAGCGCCTGCTCCTGCGCATGGGACAGCGCTGGTGGACTCTCAACCTATTGCTAGTAATCAGAACGATGAAGCTAGACAGGCTTTTTATAGCGTGATGAATGATTGGTTCAATCAGTATATTCGAACTAATATGGCTGTTCCACAACCCCCACTTCCGACTAATACACCCCCTGCAACCGCGATACCTCCGGTGATTGATCAGATGAGGTTAAATAAGCCCCCAGTTGACAGAATTCGAAAGCACGGGGCTACTGAATTTAAAGCTACAGACAGCGATGATGCCGAGCAAGCTGAATTTTGGTTGGACAACACTATTCGAGTACTTGATGAACTATCTTACACACCCGATGAATGTCTGAAGTGTACTATTTCTTTACTATGTGATTCTGCCTACTATTGGTGGAATACGTTGATTTCTGTTGTGCCCAGAGAACGAGTAACTTGGGAGTTTTTCCAAACTAAGTTTCGGAAAAAGTATATTAGCCAGAGATTCATTGATCAAAAACAGAAGGAATTTCTTGAACTTAAACAAGGTTCCATGTCTGTTACTGATTATAAATGAAAGTTTGTGAGGCTTAGCCCGTACGCTCGAGAATGCATTTCTTCAGAAGCTGTAATGTGTAAACGTTTCGAAGATGGACTGAATGAAGATATAAAACTGTATGTTGGCGTTCTTGAAATCAGAGATTTTGTAGTACTTGTTGAGCGAGCTTGCAAAGCTGAAGAGCTCAGCAAGGAGAAAAGAAAAGCTGATATGGGAGCAAAAGAGTTTCGTAAGAGATCTTCGGGAAAGCCCTTTCAACAGTCATCGAAGAAATTTAGAGATGACTTAGGCCGATCTAAAGACACTTCGGGTTTTTCCAGACGAGATCGTGATCGACCCCCTGTGAGTACGCGAGTCACTTCGGTTGCCAGTGTTGGAAATGATCGTCGGGACAGGACAGAGTGCCAGTATTGCGGTAAATGGCATTCGGGGAGTTGTAGATTCCATGACCGCTCCTGTTATAAGTGCGGATCAGCTGACCACTTTATCAAAGATTGTCCGAGACTGTCTGAACAAAATGTAAATCAGAGTGGGAAACTGGGTGCTACTACAGCACGCGGTAGGCCACCTAGGAATACGGGGAACGCTAGCAGCGGTCAGAGAGGGTCTAAAGATGTTACCACCAGATCTGAGGCTCGTGCTCCTGCTAGAGCTTATGCTATACGTGCACGCAAGGATGCTTCTTCGCCTGATGTTATTACCGGTACTTTCACTCTCTTTGATACTGATGTGATTGCTTTGATTGACCCTGGATCTACTCATTCATATGTATGTGAGACTTTAGCATCCAGTAAGACTTTACCTGTTGAGTCTACTGAGTTTGTTATTAGAGTGTCGAATCCCTTGGGTCGTTATGTGCTTGTCGACAAGGTGTGTAAGAAATGCCCCTTAATAATCCGAGGCTCCTGTTTTTCGGCTGACTTGATGCTTTTAGCGTTTGATGAATTTGATGTTATTCTCGGTTTGGATTGGTTGACCGTACATGATGCAGTTGTGAATTGCAAAAGTAAGACTATTAATTTGAGGTGTGCAAATAATGAGATAATCCGAGTTGAGTCTACTATTTTGAATGGATTGCCAACAATAATATCCTCGATGTTAACTCAAAAATATGTGAGAAAGGGGTGTGAAGCGAATCTTGCCTACGTACCTGATAATAAAGAATTAGAAAAGAAACTTCAATCGGTTCCAGTGGTTTGTGGATATTCGGATGTTTTTCCCGAAGAATTACCGGGGTTACCACCTGTTCGGGAGGTAGAGTTTGGCATCGAACTTGTACCTGGGACTACACCGATTTTGATAGCTCCATATCGTATGGCACCAACGGAATTAAAGGAATTGAAAGCTCAGTTGCAAGAGTTGATGGATAGAGGTTTTGCTCGACCGAGTTTTTCACCTTGGGGTGCACCAGTATTGTTTGTGAAGAAGAAGGACGGAACCATGAGGTTGTGCATTGACTATCGTCAGTTGAATAAAGTGACAATAAAGAATAAATATCTGTTACCATGTATTGATGATTTGTTTGATCAACTAAAAGGAGCCTCAGTGTTTTCAAAGATAGATTTGAGATCGGGTTATTATCAGTTGCGAGTTCGAAATTCAGATATACCTAAAACTGCTTTTAGGACGAGATACGGTCACTACGAGTTCTTAGTGATGCCGTTTGGACTCACTAATGCCACTGCGGTATTTATGGATTTGATGAATAGGATCTTTAGACAGTATTTGGATCGGTTTGTAGTTGTGTTTATTGATGACATTTTGGTCTATTCGAGAGATGAAACCGAACATACTGAGCACCTGAGATTAGTGTTGAGATTTTACGGGATAAGCAGTTATATGCTAAGTTCAGTAAATGTGAGTTCTGGTTGAGAGAAGTTAGATTTTTGGGTCATGTGGTATCTGCATCGGGTATTTGAGTTGATCCGCGCAAAATTTCAGCCATACTTAACTGGAAGCCTCTGAGAAATATTACTGAGATTCGGAGCTTTTTGGGACTTGCCGGTTACTACAGACGGTTTGTAAAGGGTTTCTCGATGATAGCCACACCAATGACGAAACTACTTCAGAAAGATGTTAAGTTTGAATGGACAGAAAAATGTCAGAAAAGTTTCGATCAACTAAAAACTTATTTGACTGAAGCTCCAGTACTAGTGCAGCCCGAATCAGGCAAAGAGTTTGTCATTTACAGTGATGCATCCTTACTTGGGTTGGGTTGTGTATTGATGCAAGAAGGTCGAGTTGTAGCTTATGCGTCGAGGCAATTGAAGCCACATGAGAAAAATTATCCAACCCATGATCTCGAATTAGCTGCCATCGTATTCGCTTTGAAAATATGACGACATTACTTATTTGGTGAGAGGTGCCATGTATTTTCGGATCACAAAAGTCTCAAATATTTGATGACTCAAAGAGATTTGAATCTGCGACAAAGACGTTGGCTTGAGTTGTTAAAAGATTATGAGCTTGTCATTGACTATCACCCGGGAAAGGCTAATGTGGTTGCGGATGCTTTAAGTCGTAAATCACTGTTTGCTTTACGAGCGATGAATGTACACTTGTCTGTTCTATCCGATAATTTGTTAGTAGCAGAATTAAAGGCCAAACCATTGTTGATTCATCAAATTCGTGAAGCTCAGAAAGTCGATGATGAATTGGTTGCAAACAGGCTGAATGTGTTCCGAATATGGAATCAGAGTTTCAAATTGATGATGACAATTGTTTGAGGTTCAAAAGTCGTTTGTGTGTTCCAAGAAATTCAGAACTTATTTCGATGATTCTGAACGAAGCTCATTGTAGCCGAATGTCAATTCACCCGGGGAGTACGAAAATGTACAATGATCTGAGACGTCAGTTTTGGTGGCATGGTATGAAACAAGACATTTCCGATTTTGTTTCGAAGTGTTTAATATGTCAACAAGTGAAAGCGGAACATCAAGTGCCTACAGGTTTACTTCAGCCGATCATGATACCTGAATGGAAATGGGATCGAGTCACGATGGATTTTGTATCTGGGTTGCCATTGTCATCGAGCAAGAAAGATGCGATCTGGGTTGTGGTTGATAGACTGACAAAGTCGGCTCATTTTATTCCTGTAAGTACGGATTATTCCCTTGACAAGCTAGCTGAAATGTATGTATCTCAGATTGTAAGGTTACATGGAGTACCTATTTCTATTATGTCAGATAGAGATCCGAGGTTCACCTCGCGATTTTGGAAGAAATTGCAAGAAGCTTTGGGTACCAAGTTGCATTTTAGCACCGCTTTATATCCCCAGACTGATGGTCAATCCGAACGGATAATTCAGATACTCGAGGATATGTTGAGATGTTGCATCCTTGAGTTTAGTGGTTCATGGGAGCGTTATTTACCTTTGATTGAATTCGCTTACAACAATAGTTTTCAATCAAGCATTAAGATGGCACCTTACGAGGCTTTGTACGGTCGTAAATGCCGTACACCGTTGTTTTGGACCGAGCTTAGTGAAAGTAAAATCTTCGGAGTTGATTTGATTAAAGATGCTGAGCAGAAAGTAAAAGTAATCAAGGAAAGTCTAAAAGCAGCTGTAGATCGTCAGAAGTATTACGCGGATTTGAAACGAAAAGACATTGAATATCAGGTCAGAAATAAAGTGTTTCTTAAAGTTTCACCTTGGAAAAAAATGCTCAGATTTGGCCGTAAGGGCAAATTGAGTCCGAGGTTCATTGGGCAATATGAAATATCCGAACGAGTTGGGCCGGTTGCATATAGATTGATTTTACCCCCTGAGCTTGAAAAGATTCACAACGTTTTTCATGTTTCGATGCTTCGACGTTATAGATCTGATCCTTCGCACATAATTAATCCATCAGAGGTTGAAATTCAATCTGATTTGAGCTATAAAGAAGAACCGATTCGTATCCTAACTCGCGAGGTGAAAGAGTTGCGAAACAAAAAGGTTCCTTTAGTAAAGGTGTTATGGCTCAAACACGGGATCGAAGAAGCTACTTGGGAAACCGAGAACTTTATGAAGGAGCGTTACCCAAATATATTCACTGGTAAGATTTTTGGGGACGAAAATTCTTTAAGAGGGGGAGAGTTGTGACAGCCCTAATTTGACCCTAGTCGGAAAGTGGTTTTGGGACCACAAAACCGAGTCATAAAAATAATTAATCGATATATTCTAAACTTATTATATGTATAAATGCATGTGTGAAAGTTTCATACTTTGATTTGGTTATTTGAAGGTGAAATTTAGTAAATAGGATTTATGTGTGACATTTTTGAAATGTGATGGATTAATTTAAAATGGTCTATTAAAGTATGTTATAAAAATAAGGGATTTGCAAGTCAATTCATCCATTTATGACATGTAGTGGCCGGCCATGATGGAATTATATATATATAATATGTATTAATAATTAGTTAGTGGTTTTATATATATTTTTTATAACTTAGATAAATAAAAGGTTAGTAATAAAATAATGAAAATTGGGGGGGTGAAGAAAAAAAAAGTTCATTTTTGTTCTTGCTTGCCGAATTGAAAAGAAGAGAAGGGGGGAGACTTTCGGTCATTGAAGGAGAAGAAAGGTTAGTGAAAGGTATTGGATTTTTGAAATTTAAGCTTGTTTTAGGTTAATCATCTTGTTTCTTACTTAGCCCATGCCAAAAAAAATTTTGAATCTTGATGGATGAATGGCACATTCGGTTATGGTTAATGAGGAAATAATTTGATTTTAGCCTTTAAACTTTGAGGAAGAAATTGTTGTTGCAAGAAGTTGAGCTTATTGATAGTATAAATTTTTATTGCACTTATGGTAATAGCCGAACATGTAGTTGTTTAAGGTTTTGAACAAGTGCCGTTTAGGTGTTCTAAATTGTCTAAATTAGATGTTCAATCATCTAAGGGTTCGGCATTGTGCATTCTTGTTAAGAGTTTGATTTGAAATCATGAGATTTTGTTGACTTGTGTTTAAATGACATTCGGTCATGGTCTACGGGTGTTTGTTAATCCGGTTTAAGTGCATAGGTGCTAAATACTTTGTATTGGAAATTTTGATGTATAAGTAGAAATTAATTAAGATGATATTGGGTAAATTCTTAGCTTAGTTGTGTTAAGTATTCGGCAATAATTATAATAATGAATATGAGAGTGTATATAAATATGTGATTGTGCATAACTTAAGTAATCGACTAAAATATGAAAATTTCATAAGTATATATATACTTATATGTATGTTAGTGCCTTATGTATACATCTTGTGTCATTGAGACATTCGAAAATAAATATGTATTAAAGTTATATTTGTAGTTGTTTAATGTGACTTACCAAGTACACAAATTTGAAAGCGAAATGGTGATAGACTTAAATGGTAAATTGATTCAAATGAATTGGTTCTAAACTGTATATGGATGCCGTATGATTGTGTTTGATTGGGAAGTAAATTGTTTGATTTAGCTCAAGAGCTTAGAGGATCAAAGTTGGATAGGGGAAAGGAAAAAGAAATCGAATAGCCGTTGAAATCGTTCGACAACATCCGAGGTAAGTCTTTAAGTAATGGAACTTAGCTTATGATTTGATAAAGCAATTATATATATATGCATATATGTGTGAATGTTAATCGGGTTTTAAATTCGAGCTTTGTCTCGAAGGGCTTTTGAGCCGGTGTCATAATCCGAGCTTGGTCTCGAAGGGCTTTTGAGCCAGTGTCATAACCGAACCTAGTTTTGAAGGGCCTTCGGGCCAATGTCATAATCCAAGCTTAGTCTCGAAGGGCTTTTTGAGTCAGCGCTAAGAATCGGGCTTGGTTCCGAAGGGCGTCTGTGACGGCATAATATTGAGTTGAAAACTCGTAAATATTCGTACGAGAAATCATATAATACATGTTGAAACAATTTTAAACAAATGTACTACTTATAGTAAGATAACTAGGTAAGTAATTTACTCTCGTTGAGAATATGATTATGTTAAATTATGACTTTGAAATTGGTAGGGATGCTTAGACCATTGTTTAAAATCATTCGAACGTTTATGATCTGATTATGATGTATGAGTTCCGAATTAGAGAGTTCAACTTCACAAATGTGAGATGTAGATGTATATGCATGAGATTGACACGAAAATGTGAGATGAACGTATTCGGCTATAGAATGAATTTAGTTGGATATATATATTGCTTTCACCTTTGTGATATGAATGATAAAAGTAGTACCTTAGTTATTTTCTATTCGGCCAGAGGATGAAACAAACAAACTTAGATATTATTATGCCATTCTTTTAAATGATTTCATTATTTTAAACTTACTAAGCATCGAAATGCTTATTCTTTTGCTTTAATTCTCTGTTTTATAGATTTTGTTCATCAGCTATCGGACTTGGGAGTGTCAAAGTCGAAGTCGTCCACACTATCTAAGCCCTTTTGGTACTCTTTTAGTTGAACTTTGATAATGGCATGTATAGGGTTGACTTTTGATGTTAATTAAGTACCTTTTTGGTAATGTATATATGTATAGCCATGCGAAAATGGCTTGTATATTTTGAGTATAGCATTATAATCATTTTGTATATATGTTCTTATGATATGGTTATTGAGTGGTATGGAAATGCTTGGTAATGATTAGCCATTGGAATGGCTAATCATGATCATATTTGGTGCTATGTATGCCAAATTGCTAGCTAATCCATGGAAACCGTGAAATAGGTAAAATTTACCACAAAATAGATTCAGACAGCAGTAGTGACGTGAATTTGAAAAAATCACTAAAAATAGTAGAAATGGAATTAAATAATGTATAAGTTACGCAATCGAAGCTTGATGAGTCTATTTTCATATGGAAGAATCAAAATAGGTATATGAGCTATATTTTATGAGATGTTTAAATATTTGTGAAACAGGGCCAGAGCAATTTCTGGATCCCCTGTTATGACTTTGGAAATTCACCATAAATTTTACAAAATAATTGTAAGTCATGATTTATATGTACAGATTCATTATTGAGTCTAGTTTTATTATAGACAAACGGCATAGTCATTGAAGCTCTGTACAGGGAGATATCTGATTCATAATATAGAGAGGTCAGAGTAGTCAAACCCTGAAACAGGGGAGACTTTAACTAATAAACTGTACTAATTGGCCTAACCAAAAATTCTAGAAAAAAATTAGTAGATAGATGTATGAGTCTAGTTTCAGGAAAAATTTACGGAATTGGTTTCGAGTTTTGGAACTCGAGATATGATTTTTAAAGCGACTGTGATGCAGTTAGCCAGCTTGTCTGGAAATTTTAAAATGAGTTGTATGAGCTGTTTAAGTAATGAATTAAGTCCGTTAACACCTTGTGTTCGACTCCGGCAACGATCTCGGGTACGAGGCGTTACATTAATGACTCACCTCCTCCTCTCTGGAATCCTACCTGTTGCATAGTATCTGTTCACTTTAGCCAACGAGGACTTTTTAACGAGCTAAGGTAAGTAATAAACAGATAATAAAGAGAAATTACGAAATGCCCCTAAGGGTAAAAATGACCAAAATACCCTTACGTGTGGAATGTAAGATTTATGGATGTTACATGTATACCTGTTGCATTCATATGATATTCTGTTAGGTTGCATATGGGTTGGGAATTTTGGAACGGAGGAAGTATATGAGGATGACATAGTTGCTTGACAACCGTGGATCCATCGACGGCTATTAAGCTCAATATGTGATTAGCAGCTTGCTGCAATAAGGGTAGTACTGCAACCGGGCTACCATTATGTGCATCGAATGGGTGGGTCGATATTTATATCCCCACATGATGTGTACCAGGGGACGGAGTTGGTGTATAGCAGTTGGCATATTGGGGTGGGTTGCATAGCATTGCATGTATGACATTCTGGTGGTTGATGATTGCTTAAGACTCTTCGAGGGTTGTACACACTGAGTTTTCGTAAATTCACCCCTTCTTTTATTTTCTCAGGTGATGGCCAGTAGGAGGTTCGACGGATGGAGGGACTCTGAGGTGGCTAGCTAGCAAGACGAGTTGGACATGTTTTTTTTATATTTTCTAGTTTATTAAGTTATTTCAGACCAGATTGTAATAAGGCCTTTTCTTTGGTTATTATTCCAAATTAGGACTATTATTTTTATACTTTATTTTTATTTTTGAACATGGGTTCCTAAACCTTAACTATTTTTATTGAATACTACGTTTCCGCAACTCAATTTTTAAATGACAAGTTTTCATAAATCATCTGTTTTAAATAAAGCTTATGCTACTGAAAAGAGATTTTACAAGTAATTAAGGTTTTCAAATTTAAAGAAGGGTTTTTAATGAAATCAGGGTTTTCGCTAAAACACTTCAATGTGATACGCTGGATCCGGCCATAACGTCCGAGCCGGGTTGGGGTGTTACAAACACGTACACAAATTACTAAACAAATAGAACATACACTAACACATAAGCCAACCTAGCTTTTTGGACAATCAAACCCTGCAGGACAGACGTACCTTGGTTGCTGCGAACTTGATTCTGAACAAAGACTTGACAACAAAATATCGATGAGAGAATTTTCTTGGAAAAATTACTTATTTATAGGCATTAAATGTCTTAGTATTCTTAGGATACCCTACTTTACTTAGAAAACCCTAGTTGATTTAGAAGAAGGTTACATGCACGAAAGGTATCACAGATACATAATGTGACACCCCTAAATTGACCCTAGTCGGAAAGCGGTTTCGGGACCGCTAAACCGAGTCACCAAATTATTTGAATATGATATTTATTGTCTAAAATATGTGAATATGAATGTGTGAAAGTTTTAAGCTTCGATTTAGTTAATTGCATGTGAATTTAGTTAATAAGGACTTATGTATGACACTTTTAAAATGTGATAGTTAATCTATAAGGATCAATTAGTGCATGTCATATGAATAAAGGGTTTGCATGTCAAATATCCATTATTAATGAGTAGTGGCCGGCCATGGATGGGTCATTGATGATAATATGAATTCTTTTATTAGCACTATGAGTTTAGAAAATAAAAGAATGAATTAAGAATGATAAAACATGAGGTGAGTGGGAGGAGAAACCAAAGTTGTCTCCCCCTTACTCCCCATTGCCGTGACTAGTGAAAGAGGAGAAAAACAAAGTTCTTTCTTTGTTGTTCAACTTGGCCGAATAGAAGAAACAAAGGAGGAGAAGAATTTTTGGTCACTTGAGTCATTAAAAAGTTAGTATATTATGTTAAATTGTGAAATTTTAACTTGTTTTAGGTAAATAATCATGGTTCTTACTTAGCCCATGCTAAAATTTGTAATTTTGATGGATGATTGGAGCATTCGGCTAGGGTATAAAGGAAGGGATTTTGGTTGTTTCATCTAAGTATTGATGATGAATGTGTTATGGAAAGAAATCGGTCTTCCTAAGAATATGATTTGTGAATGTTTATATTAGTAATAGCCAAAATTAAAGAGGTTTGATGTCTTGAACAAATGTTGTTTATATGTTTTGAATTAAGTAAAAGAATTTATGTTTGAACACTTAAGGATTCGGCATTGTTCATGACTATTGTATTTAGAATGTGATTTTGAATATTACGAATATTGGAATGTAAGTATAGGCGTGATCGGTCATAGGAACTTGATATGAAGTTTTGTTAGGTGAGTGATGAATGGCCGAATGAATTATATACATTGTGAGGATGAAATTTATATATAAATTGTGTATGTGTGATTTTATTAGTTAATGGCGTTTTGGCATTATATTTTGTTATGTGTGCATTCGGACTTTAGGGGTAATAAGATGAAGTTAAAAGGGTTAAAGAAGTTTCTAAGGCTTGATAAGTTATTGTAGCCATTGCCGATTATATAATTGGTTAAAGGAAACTTCAAATCGTCCATGTATGAATATATGAGTTGATTATTAAATGAGTATTCGGCAACATTTATAATAATGAATATGAGAGTGTATATACATACATGTTGTGCATAACTTGAGTAATCGACTAAAATATATTTATATGTATGTTGATACCTTATGTATACGCTTGTGTCAGTGAGACATTCGAATATAAATATGTGTTAAAGTTACATATACAATTGTTTAATGTGACTTATCAAGTACACAAATTTGAAAACGAACGATAATAGACTTAAGTGGTCAATTGATTCAAATGAATTGGTTTTAAAATGTATATGGATGCCGTATGACTATGTTTGATTGGGAAGTAAATTTGTTTGAATTAGCTCAAGAGCTTAGAGGACCAAAGTTGCATAAAGGAAAGGAAAAAGTGATCGAATAGCCGCCGAAATCGTTCGACAACATCCGAGGTAAGTTTTAAGTGATTAAACGTTGAGTAAATTCAATTATAATAGGACATGATGAGTTGATTTAATAAGATATGATGTGGCCATGATATGTTCTAAGCTCAAATGGTAAGTTCTTAAGTGTTTGAGCTTGGGAATTTAAGGATAATTTGAAATAGTCTGCTTAGGACAGCAGCAGTAACATGACTTTAGAATATCACCATAATTTTATGGATTTGAATTAGAGGCTGAATGAGACAAGAAATTAAAGCTTAATGAGTCTAGTTTTTTATAAAAGAAACCGTGTAAGCAAAGGAATTTCCGATAATGAGATACTTAAAGTTGTGTGAGACAGCGCAGAATGACACTGTAATCCTCTGTTCTGTTTTTAGAAAATCATTATAAATTGTAAAAAAATGGTTATAAGATAAAATTTATATGCTTAGACTCCTTAATGAGTCTAATTTCAAATGAAATCAAATACAACACATTTTGAATTCTGTAAAATGAGAAATTTGATTCGTAGTGAAGAGTGGTCAGATTAGTCAAACAGTGAAACAGGGGAAACTTTAAGAAAAATCTGGTATTGATTGGCCAAACCTAAAATTCTGGAAATTTTATGGATCGAAGATATACGAGTCTATATTCAGGAAAAATTAACGGAAAGTGATTTGGAGTTTTGTAGCTCCAGTTATAAATAATTTACTGACTATTGCTCAGGAAAAATAGCTTGTGCTGAATTTGAGATTGTGTTGTAAACCTTGATAAACTTGTTTTAGTTGCTCAAAAGCTATTGATTAAACCCATACGTGAATTCTAAATTGTGATATTGGAAAATGATAGATGTAGATTCAACCAAGACAGTGTGTATACGTGAAAGTATATATGTGATAAGGCCTAATGACCGATGTGATGAATGTGAAAGTGTATATATGTGATAAGGCCTAATGGCCGATGTGATGAATGTGAAAGTGTATATATATGTGATAAGGCCTAATGGCCGATGTGATGAATGTGAAAGTGTATATATGTGATAAGGCCTAATGGCCGATGTGATGAATGTGAAAGTGTATATATATGTGATAAGGCCTAATGGCCGATGTGATGAATGTGAAAGTATATATATGTGATAAGGCCTAATGGCCGATGTGATGAATGTGAAAGTGTATATATGTGATAAGGCCTAATGGCCGATGTGATGAATGTGAAAGTGTATATATATGTGATAAGGCCTAATGGCCGATGTGATGACTGTGAAAGTGTATATATATGTGATAAGGCCTAATGGCCGATGTGATGAATGTGAAAGTGTATATATATGTGATAAGGCCTAATGGCCGATGTGATGAATGTGAAAGTGTATATATGTGATAAGGCCTAATGGCCGATGTGATGAATGTGAAAGTGTATATATATGTGATAAGGCCTAATGGCCGATGTGATGAATGTGAAAGTGTATATATATGTGATAAGGCCTAATGGCCGATGTGATGAATGTGAAAGTGTATATATGTGATAAGGCCTAATGGCCGATGTGATGAATGTGAAAGTGTATATATGTGACAGGGCCGAGTGGCCAACGTGATGGATGTGAAAGTGTATAAATGTGATAAGTCCCGAAGGGCATTTGTGTCAGTACTATATCCGGGTTAAAACCCCGCAGGCTTTATGCGAGAATATTATCACTGATTATTGTCCGTAAGCTTCGTGCTCATACTATATCCGAGCTCTAAAGACCCGATGACTACGTGTGGAGATTTTGTCCGGGTAAGACCCGATAACTTCGTGTGGAGGTTTCGTCTGAGCTAAAGGTCTCACCGATAATCCGAGTAGAGGTTAAAGCTATAAGACTTCGTAATAAGAATTGCTTATAAATATATTCAATGCGAAATGTTAAACAGGTATGTACTCCAAGTTTATATGTGAGCTTGATTTGCACTAAATCATAAGGTAGTTATGTGATGCATACGAGAGCAATCTATGAGACTATTCCTATGATTATGTGACGTCGGATCAGTGTGAGAGGTTATGTGAAATCATACGATATATCTATGTCACATGAGCTCACTTTTATGTGAAAGTTTATCTGCCTATTGTATATGATGAGATGTGCATATTCCCTAAAGGGATGGTATGCCCGAAGGAAGAGTGAAATAAAAATACAAACAACTATGTTATAATTTGATTGTTATCTGTTGACACTGCTTAAAACTTACTAAGCATTGTAATGCTTACTCCGTTTACTCTGTTTCCTCTGTTTTATAGATCTCATTGCGAAGCTACAGGCTCGGGGATCGTCAGCAACTAGTCACACTATCACTATCCACTGCTTGTTACTGTTATGTTTAGAACTATTTTATGGCATGTATAGAATAGACTAGTGGCGGAAGAATATTTTTGGTTAATGTATATAAGCCATGCGAAAATGGCATCTTTTGAATGTTTACTTAGTGAAGTTTAAATTTTAGCTCTGGCTGTGCTTAGTACTTATTTAAATGAATGATCTTTATTTCAAGAAAAAGTTTAAAATTTTACTGTTCTGACATGAGTTACAAGTCCGGTAATGCCCCTTACCTATTCCGGCGACGGTTACGGGATAGGGGTGTTACACATAATACCTTAATTTTCTAATTTAAGTTTGGCTCAAATTTGATTGACGAACCCCAGTTCGTAATCTAGCTGGTGAACCCTAGCTCGCCAAACCAACTAGCCGACACAACTTGCAATGAATCTGGCGAACCTCCTTACCGCATCTTTTGGCATACACTGCTTTATCGTCTCTCTGGCGTACTTCTTATAGATATTCTTTTTAGTGAACCCCTAGTTTATCGATACATTGGTGAACTGTCACTTATGAGGCCAAAACTTTCAGGCCCTATCTCAGGTTGTTATAGAACCGGCTCACCAAACTAGGGTATGACAACTTTCTTCTTTTTAAAAATTTCATCCTCGAAATTTTGTACCTTCGAAGAGATGAGGATACTATTCTTTCATTGAGTTTTCTCTTTCCCATTTATCCTTTTCAATTTTATGGTTCCTTCACAATACCTTGACCAAGGGAATTTCTTTATTTCTAAGCATTTTGATTTTTCTATCTAGGATACAGACAAACTCTTTTTCGTAAGACAAATTCGGCTCCACCTCTAATACCTATAATTGAACCGCATGGTTTGGACCAGGGCAATATCTTTGCAACACCGACACATGAAACACAATGTGGATCTTAGACATTTTTGGTGGAAGAACTAATCGATATGCTACTAGCCTTATGTGCTCCCGAATTTCATAAGGTTTGATGAATCTTGGATTAAGCTTCCCTTTTAACCCAAAGTGAATTATCTTCTTCCAAGGTGGAATCTTAAGAAATACCTTATCACCAACTTCATAAGATACATCTTTCCTTCTTCTATCAGCTTATGTTTTTTTACAGTCTTGGGAAATCTTTAAGTGGTTTTTGATGACCATAACTTTTTCTTCTACTTTGCGGACTAGGTCTAGGCCAATCAGTTTCTTCTTATTAAGTTCCAACCAACAAATTGGTGATTGACACTTCCCCTAATACAACGCATCTAAAGGTGATATGCCCAAACTAATGTGAGAACTATTGTTGTATACAAACTTCGCCAAAGGTAGGTACTTAACCAATTCATCTCAAACTCTGCAAATGGGGTTCCTTGTATGTCGTAGGATAATGATGGGAAAACCTCATATAATGTGAGTGTAACAGTCCAATTTTGACCCTAGCCGAAATAGTAGTTTTGAGACCACAAATCCACATCATAGAAATGTTTAAATATTATTTTTCGTGCTTTTGATATGTGAATGAGCATATGTGAAAGTATCGTATGAAAATTTGATCTTTTATGTGCTTAATTTGCAAAAAGGACCTAATCGTGTAAAATGTAAAAGTTGCCTGTAATATGTTAAAAGTGTCTATTTGATTTGTCTTTGTTAATGAGAGGTCCTTATGTGGATATTATGCCATTCACTTTGATAATGGACATAAATTACCTTATTATATGTGAATTTAAAATGGTTTATTAAAGGGGTATTTTGGTTATTAGCATATTAAACATATATTAAATAAAATAAAACACGTTAATGGATGAATCATTCATCCTTATTTCCAAAAATCACAAGAAAAAGAAAAGAGAAAAGCTTACCTAGGGTTCGACCTTGGTTTCCTTTAATTTAGGTATGTATTTTGATCGGTTTTCGATAATTTCTATGTTTTTGTAATCGTTGATTCATGTACTATCAAGCCCATGTCTCAAGTTCTGATTTTGTTGATGATTTTGAAATGTGCCGTTGATGAAACTATGAGTTTTGTGAAGTTAGTTGTTGATAAATGGAAGATATGTTTTGGGTTAACAAGTTTTGTCTTTGGATTTTTGATGAATTTGAGTGAAATGGGCTAAATTGTGAAAATTGTAAATTGAAGGACTAAAATGTAAAATAAATGAAATGTGTGGTCTAGTATGAGTACTAGGAGAATTCGGTCAAGGATGAGTATATACAAATTATGTGTGTTTTGCAATTTTGTGAATTAGGGACTAAAATGTAAAAATGTTAAAATGTGAGGGCTAAATTGTAAAATGCCCTAAATGTATGATTGTGGATTGAATTGAATGACTTGGTGAATAAAAGGGTTAATTTTGAATACATTTAGATCAAGAAAAGATGAAATCGGATTTAGATTGAGGAAAGTCGAAGATACTCGAGTAGACGATTTAAATCGATAATTCTGAATACGAGGTAAGTTCGTACGTGATAAATGATGTTACAAGTATATTTTTGATGCTTTAATTATACATAAATTGTGTATATATTTGATTATGGATTGAATACGATGATAAATCAACTGCATTTGACACTAAGTGTGCGATTCAAAATAGCTTCGGCTATAAATAGCACTAAGTGTGCGAAATGGTATAGCTTCGGTTGTATGAGGCACTAAGTGTGCGGTACCGAGATAGCTTCGGTTAATTGAGATGGCACTAAGTATGCGAAAATCATTCTAGCTTGGGCTAACCCTTAAAGCACTAAGTGTGCAGATGTTAAAGCATGATTAATTTTCGGAGAGTCTTAAAATATCCGAACGATAGGTGAGAATGAAAATGAATAAATACGGGAAGGTTCAGGTATGTATGATACCTATGTGATAGATGAGGTTATGCCTATGAAGTTCATTAAATTGGTATAAACATATGAATTGTGTTGGCATAGAATTGATAGATGAATTGAAAATTAATAAGTACTCATGTGTCGATGTTTTATATTTTATAATCTATTGATGATTTTGGTACGAGCTTACTAAGCTTTTGAAAGCTTACTCTGTGTATGTTTGCATTGTTTTATAGATATCGAAGCTACTGTGAGCTCGGGGGTCGTCGAGGATCGCGCCACACTATCGAATCTCATTTTGGTACTTTGAAAATGTATATATTAAAGTATGGCATGTATAGGCTAGAATTGTTTAGATTATGTTTGGTGATTGTATATATTTAGTCAAGTGATATGGCTTGGTATGGATGTGATTATGATATGGTTTTGGTATATGATATATGAGACAATATGATATAATTAGTGTGTTTGTGTATGAATATAAGAAATGGTAAGATATGTAAGCTTTTGGCATGTGTTAGCTATGGTAATTGATAAGGTTTGGTCATGAATGGCTTATGTTTCGATTGTGAATTGGTCATAAAATGTTGTGCTATTATGCTTGGTTTGGTGCTTGTAGGTTTGACCCATTCAAATGGCTTATTTTTGTCCATAAAGGGAAGGGACACGGGCGTGTGTCTTAGCCGTGTGCAACACATGGTTATGTTGCACGGCCGTGTGTCCCCTGGGGTACACTACAATTGTAAGTGAGGCTCGAGCATGGACAAGGCACATGGGCATGTGGCTAACCGTGTGGCCCAAGTTAGATTCGACCACGGCCAAAGCACACGGGCGTGTTTTGTGGCCGTGTGAGCAAGTCAGTATGTATGCCCTGTTTTGACACAGTCTAGACACACGGGCGTGTCTTGTAACAGCCCGGTTTAGACCCTAATCAAAACGGTGGTTTTGGGACCACGAGTCTGAGTCAGAAAAATATTTTAAAATTATTTTCAGTGTTTAATCTGTGCGAATTTATGTCTATGAAAATTTCGTGATTTAATTTTGTCGTTTAGGTGTCCGATTAAATAAAAGGTCTTAATCGCGTAAAGTGAAAATTAGGTGGTTATTTCTAAAAGGGTCTAATTTGCACTTAACTTTTAAAATAGAAGCCTTTAAGAGATAATTAGCCTAATATCAAGTGAAGTGGACGGTAATAGGCATGTTATAAATGATTTAACTAAGTGCTCATAATATTCCACCATAGCCGAAACATAAACAAGGATGTATTCAACAGGTAAAATTCTAGTGAAATGGAAGTGTGGCACCCCTAATCTGACCCTAGTCGAAAAGTGGTTTCGGGACCACGAAACCAAGTTTTATAAATAATTGAAAGTTATATTCTAAGTTCATGAGGTGAGTAAATGCATGTGTAAAAATTTCAAGCATTTATTTTGCCATTTGTATGTGAAATTTTGAAACGGGACTTATGTGAAACATTGGTAAAATAGGTTAGGTAAATATATAAAGTGATCTAATAGAGCATGTATTCAAAAATGTGGACTTGCATGTCAATTAGACCATTTTTGAATGTAAATGGCCGACCAACACATGCATGTAACAATGTGTTCTCTTGTCTCCATTTTTAATTGGTGGGAATTATGTATAATAAATATATAAATAAACATTTTATTATAAAATGATTTTTATCTATTGAAATAATAAATTTATATTAGTAGTGCTGATAAAAACAAAGTTCCATCATCTTTTTTTTCATCTTGCCGAAACCATAAGGAAAAGAAAAAGAAAAATGGAAGAAAGAACACCTAAGGCATTCGGCCATCTTGTGTTGGGAATTAAGGTATGATTTCATATGTTTTTCTTTGGATTTTGAGAAATTTAAATTGGTTTTAAAGCTCCTAAAATGACCCATGTATATGATTTTGTGTTTGTGATGCATGAAGCATTCGGTCATGAGCTCAATGGGTTACATTGTGTATGTTTTGATAATTTGTAAGGAGAAATGTTTCTAATTGAGTATAAACAAACTAAATTACTATATGTGGCTCAAATAAGCTTGAGTAGTCGGCTAATGAAGTTAGTTGAGTTATAATACTTGCTTAATAATGAAAAGAACATGAGCTTAATGCTCAAATAGCATTCGGCTTTGGACTAAGTTAAATTAGTTAGGAAATGAGTTCCAAGATAGTGAATTATGTGTTAAAAGAGGGATTTAGGTTGTATATACGTGTTTAGATTGAATACAAGAGGCTATGTTAGCTAATTGAGGGATTCGGCCATAGTATTATAGTGAATAATAATTTGAACAAGGGTTTTAATTGTATGATAGGTTTTCAGATATGGTTGATTGGATAATAAATTGGTGTCGATGTTTTGAATGAGATATGTACAATTATAAGTTAAATTTAAGGTTTGTTAAATTTGTCCTTATCATTGCCGAATAAGTTCAATGGCTAAAGAAAATTGTTAAGTGCTTAGTTAATGTGCATTCGGTCATTTAGGATGAGTATACATTTGATAATGTTTTGATACTTTGAAATGGAATTTAATTATTAAATGAGTTATAACTTGTTGAATTTTGAGATGTGATTGGGAGTAAATTTGACATGAGCATATTTTGTTAATGACATATTGATAAATGTTGAGTTATGATACCATGATATTAAGCTTAAAGGCATTCGATCATGAGATGGATTAAGGTGAACTAAATGATATTCGGCAATGGTACTTTTTACATGAGGAATTCGGTGTTAATTGTATTAAATAAGGTTGTGGTAATTGTCGAATGTGTTTATAATTAAGTAAGGTTAATAATAGAGCAATGAGTGGCTAGTAGAATCTAGTTAGTCTTCTTGTTATATTCGGCCATGAGTTTGTATAATTGGTTTGTAATAGATTGAATTTGTTTATTCAAGCTCAAGAGCTTAGGGAGTCTAATTCGGATAAGAGAAAAAGCTACCTAACCGAATAGTCAATCTGTAATCGTTCGGCAATTTCCGAGGTAAGTTCTTAAGTAATTGAGTTTGATTCCTTTGTAAGTTTTAAGTTTTAAAACGGGATGAATATGAATTATGTATATACGTTAAGGTCAATGACTTTTCTAAATGATGGCATATATGATATTATGTTTTAAATATGTGAATGAGAACTTTACAGAGTAAATTGTATAAATCTGCTAGGGACAGCAGCAGTAGTGTGTTTTGGAAAAATTACCATAAATTGTGGGAGTTGAGTTAAAGGCTGAATAAATTATGTAATTAAAGCTTGATGCGTCTAGTTTCGTATAAAAGAAATCGTGTAAGTAAAGGGGTTGCCGATAATGAGATTTTCAAAGTTGTGTGAGACAGAGTCAGAATGGCTTCGAAATACCCTGTTCAGTATTTGGAAAATCATTATAAATCGTACAAAAATGAATATAAGATAAAATTATATGCTTAGACTCCTTAATGAGTCTAGTTTCAAACAAAATAAACAAAAACATATTTTGAATTCGGTACAATGAGAAATTAAATTCTTAGTGAAGAGTAGTCAGAGTAGTCAAGCAGTAAAATAGGGGAAATTTTAAGAAAAATCTGGTATTGATTAGCCAAACCAAAAATTCTGAAAATTTTGTGGATAGAGGATATACGAGTCTATTTTCATGGAAAATTAACGGCACATAATTTGGAATTTTGTAGCCCCAGTTACAAATAATTTAACGACTGTTGCTCAGGAAAACAGCATGTAGAGAATTTGTGGTTATGTTGTAAACATGGATAAAACTTGTTTTAGTTGCTCATAAGATATTGATTAAACCCATACGTGAATTCTAAATTGTGATATTGTAAAATGATATATGAGTGTTAGATGGATCTTTGATATTAAAATTTGTGAAATTTTAAGTTTATAAGTATTCGAATATGAAATGATAGTATGGCATGAAATTGAATTATTCATTGGAAAATGATAGATGTAGATTCAGCTAAGACAAAGTGTATACATGAAAGTATATGTGGTATGTGAAGTATATTTGGATAATTGTGATGTGAATACATGAAAATTTATATTTTGATTTAGGATTTTATGAGATGAATGTGAACATGCATATGTGTGATAAGGCCGAATGGCCAATGTGATGAATGTGAACATGCATATGTGTGATAAGGTAGAATGGCCAATGTGATAAACGTGGAAGTGTATATATGTGATAAGGCCGAATGGCCAATGTGATGAATGTGAACATGCATATGTGTGATAAGGCCGAATGGCCAATGTGATAAACGTGGAAGTGTATATATGTGATAAGGCCGAATGGCCAATGTGATGAATGTGAACATGCATATGTGTGATAAGGCCGAATGGCCAATGTGATAAACGTGGAAGTGTATATATGTGATAAGGCCGAATGGCCAATGTGAGGAATATGAACATACATATGTGTGATATGGCCGAATGGCCAATGTGATAAACGTGAAAGTGTATATATGTGATAAGGCCGAATGGCCAATGTGATGAATGTGAACATGCATATGTGTGATAAGGCCGAATGGCCAATGTGATGAATGTGAACATGCATATGTGTGATAAGGTAGAATGGCCAATGTGATAAACGTGGAAGTGTATATATGTGGCGAAGCCGAATGGCTAATGTGAGATATGTATGAGATGTGTATATATATATTGTGGCCAAATGACAGACGGCGGAAGGTGTGTTTTATTAGATATTTGATGAGGTAAATGAATTACAGATATGATAGTCGATGTGAATGTTGTAACATGTGAATAAATATGCATGAAACTCTATGATGTAAACCCAGGATTAAAGACCAGATGACCATATGTGGTGACTATGTCTGGGTTAAGACCCGCTGACTTCGTGTGGAGGTTTCATCTAAGCTAAAGGTCTCACCGATAATCCGAGTAGAGTTTAAAGCTATAAGACTTCGTAATAAGAATTGCTTATAAATATATTCAATGCGAAAGGTTAAACAGGTATGTACTCCAAGTTTATATGTGAACTTGATTTGAACTAAATCATAAGGTAGTTATGTGATGCATACGTGAGCAATCTATGAGACTATTCCTATGATTTTGTGACATCGGACCAGTGTGAGGGGTTATGTGAAATTATACAATATATCTATGTCACATGAGCTCACTTTTATGTGAAAGTTTATCTACCTATTATATATGATGAGATGTGCATATTCGGTAAAGGGATGGTATGCCGAAGGAAGAGTGAAATAAAAATACGAACAACTATGTTATAATTTGATTGTTATCTGTTGACACTGCTTAAAACGTACTAAGCATTGTAATGCTTACTCCGTTTACTTTGTTTCCTCTGTTTTATAGATCTCATTTGGAAGCTACAGGCTCGGGGATCGTCAGCAACTAGTCACACTATCACTATCCACTGCTTGTTACTGTTATGTTTTGAATTAATTTATGGCATGTAAAGAATAGACCAGTGGCTGAAGAATATTTTGGTTAATGTATATAAGCCATGCGAAAATGGCATCTTTTGAATGTGTACTTATAGAAGTTTAAATTGTATCCCTGACTGTCTTTAGTATTTACCTAAATGAATGTTCTTTATAAAAAAATCGAAATTTTTATTGTTCTGATATGAGTTTCAAGTCCGGTAATGCTCCTTTACCTATTCCGGCGACGGATACGGGATAGGGGTGTTACATTTTATTTTGGTATTAGAGCCACGTTTTAGTTGATTCTAGGACTAACGTAGCACGCGTGAGTCTATTTATACATGCCATAAAGTGATAAAATGATAGTGTGATGATTTTTGACTATTAAAATGTGTTTGTGGTATTGTAATGAATCTTGATCCCGATCGAGCTATAGCAAGCTTCTGACTATGAGAATTTGTGATATAACTTCACTTGGATATGCTTAAATTATTAAGTGTATCAGGTACGTATCATGTACTCGTATTTGAATTTTGATTTGGATTGAATTATAAGGGTATAAGTGATGCAATTTTGAAAGAGTGTTACGACTATAAATGTGATCATTGTATGTGGCTATGGAACTGAAAGTTGAATGGTCGATAAGCATGTTGTGTTTGTATTCAAGTAATGTAAATGATATACTAATGTGTATTGTTATATATGTATATGTACATGAGAATTGAGAGTTATATATCCGGGCTAAGTCCCGAAGAGCATTCGTGCTAGTGATATATCCGGGCTAAGTCCCGAAGAGCATTAGTGCTGGTGTTATATCCGGGCTAAGTCCCGAAGAGCATTCGTGCTAGTGATATATCCGGGCTAAGTCCCGAAGAGCATTCGTGCTAGTGATATATCCGGGCTAAGTCCCGAAGAGCATTCGTGCGGGTGTTATATCCGGCCTAAGTCCCGAAGAGCATTCGTGCTGGTGTTATATCCGGGCTAAGTCCTGAAGAGCATTAGTGCTGGTGATATATCCGGGCTAAACCTCGAAGGCATTCGTGCTGGAATTATAAGGCACTGTGTGTGCAAGCTCTTCAACTGAGCACTATGTGTGCCAGATCAGTAGTTGAGGCACTATGTGTGCGAGTTCTTTAATCGAGCACTATGTGTGCAAAATCAGTTAGTGGGCACTGAGTATGCGAAGTGTGTTTCATGTATGACCTCGTGTGAGACGATGGCATTGATTTGTAATAGTAAGTAAGACTTAAAGAGAAAATTCGTTAAACGGACTAGACATTGGTGAACTAATTAGAGTCGGAGATTATACAACATCGTGCTAAATGGGTAATGAAATAAGTTCGAGACATTAAATTGACAAGGTATGTGATATATATATACATTATAAATATGAGATTCTCGGTATATGCAGTTATATGTGCTATTGTGAATAAACACTATTTTGTTAATCATGTTCAAGAAATTATTTCGATTAAGTTTCAACATTTGAAAGTTGGTAAGAATTTCTGATGAATTGTGATAATTTTGGATATATGAGTTATGTGCTAAAATAAATCCCATGCCGGTATACTATATGAGGTTTTATGCCTAATCGATTGTATACGGGTATTGTTAACGGTGATTGAATGTGCTAAATGAATTCAATGTTCAGGTATGTCGAAGTTGATTTTCCGTTGGAAATAGGTTAAGTTGAATGGCGAGATATGATGGAGTTATAAAGGATATTTATTGGGGTGTTTGAGTATGTGTGTACTTTCGGTCAGGTTACAGCTTATACATGAATGGAAATGTGGGTTACAAATATGTGGGTTGATGATGTGAATTATACATGTTAATATGTGCTTAATATGTGTTTGAAATGCATTTGTGAATTAAATTAAGTGATTATTGCTTATGAAATCAAGAAAATGAGATATATGTGCATACTTGTAGAAATGTTTATGTATTTGTTTTAAGATAAGAAAATGATTTTATAGATCGATGTGAAATAAGTAATGAATTACAATTGCTATCGATGAGCTAATATTTATATGGATATAATTCAATAAGAGGACGTTATCCTAAACTATGCATCGGTAGAAATTTTCGGGGACGAAAATCCCTAAAGGGGGAGAGTTGTGACACCCCTAATCTGACCCTAGTCGAAAAGTGGTTTCGGGACCACGAAACCGAGTTTTATAAATAATTGAAAGTTATATTCTATGTTCATGAGGTGAGTAAATGCATGTGTAAAAATTTCAAGCATTAATTTTGCCATTTGTATGTGAAATTTTGAAACGGGACTTATGTGAAACATTGGTAAAATAGGTTAGGTAAATATATAAAGTGATCTAATAGAGCATGTATTCAAAAATGTGGACTTGCATGTCAATTAGACCATTTTTGAATGTAAATGGCCGACCAACACATGCATGTAACAATGTGTTCTCTTGTCTCCATTTTAATTGGTGGGAATTATGTATAATAAAGATATAAATAAACATTTTATTATAAAATGATTTTTATCTATTGAAATAATAAATTTATATTAGTAGTGGTGATAAAAACAAAGTTCCTTCATCTTTTTTTTTCATCTTGCCGAAACCATAAGGAAAAGAAAAAGAAAAATGGAAGAAAGAACACCTAAGGCATTCGGCCATCTTGTGTTGGGAATTAAGGTATGATTTCATATGTTTTTCTTTGGATTTTGAGAAATTTAAATTGGTTTTAAAGCTCCTAAAATGACCCATGTATATGATTTTGTGTTTGTGATGCATGAAGCATTCGGTCATGAGCTCAATGGGTTACATTGTGTATGTTTTGATAATTTGTAAGGAGAAATGTTTCTAATTGAGTATAAACAAACTAAATTACTATATGTGGCTCAAATGAGCTTGAGTAGTCGGCTAATGAAGTTAGTTGAGTTATAATACTTGCTTAATAATGAAAAGAACATGAGCTTAATGCTCAAATAGCATTCGGCTTTGGACTAAGTTAAATTAGTTAGGAAATGAGTTCCAAGATAGTGAATTATGTGTTAAAAGAGGGATTTAGGTTGTATATACGTGTTTAGATTGAATACAAGAGGCTATGTTAGCTAATTGAGGGATTCGGCCATAGTATTATAGTGAATAATAATTTGAACAAGGGTTTTAATTGTATGATAGGTTTTCGGATATGGTTGATTGGATAATAAATTGGTGTCGATGTTTTGAATGAGATATGTACAATTATAAGTTAAATTTAAGGTTTGTTAAATTTGTCCTTATCATTGCCGAATGAGTTCAATGGCTAAAGAAAATTGTTAAGTGCTTAGTTAATGTGCATTCGGTCATTTAGGATGAGTATACATTTGATAATGTTTTGATACTTTGAAATGGAATTTAATTATTAAATGAGTTATACGCTTGTTGAATTTTGAGATGTGATTGGGAGTAAATTTGACATGAGCATATTTTGTTAATGACATATTGATAAATGTTGAGTTATGATACCATGATATTAAGCTTAAAGGCATTCGATCATGAGATGGATTAAGGTGAACTAAATGATATTCGGCAATGGTACTTTTTACATGAGGAATTCGGTGTTAATTGTATTAAATAAGGTTGAGGTAATTGTCGAATGTGTTTATAATTAAGTAAGGTTAATAATAGAGCAATGAGTGGCTAGTAGAATCTAGTTAGTCTTCTTGTTATATTCGGCCATGAGTTTGTATAATTGGTTTGTAATAGATTGAATTTGTTTATTTAAGCTCAAGAGCTTAGGGAGTCTAATTCGGATAAGAGAAAAAGCTACCTAACCGAATAGTCAATCTGTAATCGTTCGACAATTTCCGAGGTAAGTTCTTAAGTAATTGAGTTTGATTCCTTTGTAAGTTTTAAGTTTTAAAACGGGATGAATATGAATTATGTATATACGTTAAGGTCAATGACTTTTCTAAATGACGGCATATATGATATTATGTTTTAAATATGTAAATTGTATAAATCTGCTAGGGACAGCAGCAGTAGCGTGTTTTGGAAAAATTACCATAAATTGTGGGAGTTGAGTTAAAGGCTGAATAAATTATGTAATTAAAGCTTGATGCGTCTAGTTTCGTATAAAAGAAATCGTGTAAGTAAAGGGGTTGCCGATAATGAGATTTTCAAAGTTGTGTGAGACAGAGTCAGAATGGCTCCGAAATCCCCTGTTCAGTATTTGGAAAATCATTATAAATCGTACAAAAATGAATATAAGATAAAATTATATGCTTAGACTCCTTAATGAGTCTAGTTTCAAACAAAATAAACGAAAACATATTTTGAATTCGGTACAATGAGAAATTAAATTCTTAGTGAAGAGTAGTCAGAGTAGTCAAGCAGTAAAATAGGGGAAATTTTAAGAAAAATCTGGTATTGATTGGCCAAACCAAAAATTCTGAAAATTTTGTGGATAGAGGATATACGAGTCTATTTTCATGGAAAATTAACGGCACATAATTTGGAATTTCGTAGCCCCAGTTACAAATAATTTAGCAACTGTTGCTCAGGAAAACAGCATGTAGAGAATTTGTGGTTATGTTGTAAACATGGATAAAACTTGTTTTAGTTGCTCATAAGATATTGATTAAACCCATACGTGAATTCTAAATTGTGATATTGTAAAATGATATATGAGTGTTAGATGGATCTTTGATATTAAAATTTGTGAAATTTAAGTTTATAAGTATTCGAATATGAAATGATAGTATGACATGAAATTGAATTATTCATTGGAAAATGATAGATGTAGATTCAGCCAAGACAAAGTGTATACATGAAAGTATATGTGGTATGTGAAGTATATTTGGATAATTGTGATGTGAATACATTGAAATTTATATTTTGATTTAGGATTTTATGAGATGAATGTGAACATGCATATGTGTGATAAGGCCGAATGGCCAATGTGATGAATGTGAACATGCATATGTGTGATAAGGTAGAATGGCCAATGTGATAAACGTGGAAGTGTATATATGTGATAAGGCCGAATGGCCAATATGATGAATGTGAACATGCATATGTGTGATAAGGCCGAATGGCCAATGTGATAAACGTGGAAGTGTATATATGTGATAAGGCCGAATGGCCAATGTGATGAATGTGAACATGCATATGTGTGATAAGGCCGAATGGCCAATGTGATAAACGTGGAAGTGTATATATGTGATAAGGCCGAATGGCCAATGTGATAAATGTGAACATGCATATGTGTGATAAGGCCGAATGGCCAATGTGATAAACGTGGAAGTGTATATATGTGATAAGGCCGAATGGCCAATGTGATGAATGTGAACATGCATATGTGTGATAAGGCCGAATGGCCAATGTGATGAATGTGAACATGCATATGTGTGATAAGGTAGAATGGCCAATGTGATAAAGTGGAAGTGTATATATGTGGCGAAGCCGAATGGCTAATGTGAGATATGTATGAGATGTGTATATATATATATTGTGGCCAAATGACAGACGGCAGAAGGTGTGTTTTATTAGATATTTGATGAGGTAAATGAATTACAGATATGATAGTCGATGTGAATGTTGTAACATGTGAATAAATATGCATGAAACTCTGTGATGTAAACCCGGGATTAAAGACTAGATGACCATATGTGGTGACTATGTCTGGGTTAAGACCCGCTGACTTCGTGTGGAGATTTCATCTGAGCTAAAGGTCTCGCCGATAATCCGAGTAAAGTTTAAAGCTATAAGACTTCGCAATAAGAATTGCTTATAAATATATTCAGTGCGAAAGGTTAAACAGGTATGTACTCCAAGTTTATATGTGAGCTTGATTTGAACTAAATCATAAGGTAGTTATGTGATGCATACGTGAGCAATCTATGAGACTATTCCTATGATTTTGTGACATCGGACCAGTGTGAGGGGTTATGTGAAATTATACAATATATCTATGTCACATGAGCTCACTTTTATGTGAAAGTTTATCTGCCTATTATATATGATGAGATGTGCATATTCGGTAAAGGGATGGTATGCCGAAGGAAGAGTGAAATAAAAATACGAACAACTATGTTATAATTTGATTGTTATATGTTGACACTGCTTAAAACTTACTAAGCATTGTAATGCTTACTCCGTTTACTTTGTTTCCTCTGTTTTATAGATCTCATTTGGAAGCTACAGGCTCGGGGATCGTTAGCAACTAGTCACACTATCACTATCCACTGCTTGTTACTGTTATGTTTTGAATTAATTTATGGCATGTAAAGAATAGACCAGTGGCCGAAGAATATTTTGGTTAATGTATATAAGCCATGCGAAAATGGCATCTTTTGAATGTGTACTTATAGAAGTTTAAATTGTATCCCTGACTGTCTTTAGTATTTACCTAAAGGAATGTTCTTTATAAAAAAAAATCGAAATTTTTACTGTTCTGATATGAGTTTCAAGTCCGATAATGCTCCTTTACCTATTCCGGCAACGAATACGGGATAGGGGTGTTACAGGAAGAATACTCAAGATGCAAGTGACGTATTGGTAAGTGTTGTGGAATGGGAACTTTGGACAGGTATGTACTTAACCCTCGGGTTGAGACTTGATACGACAACAATAATGTAGTAAGACGATGAATGATGAATACAAATGTGATATATGTTTTGGTGATATTATGCTAATGTTGGTTGGTATAATTGCTTTGTTAAGTTATTTGTTATTTGCATGTGAACTTACTAAGCATTTATGCTTACTCCTTCCCTTCCATTCCTTGTAGTTTTGACAAGCCGATTTGGAGATCAGGACGGTCGGAGGCACGCTCACACTATCAACGGACCATCTCGGTATGGTTGCTTGCATATTTTGGGAATATGGCATGTATAGCATTATAATCCTTTTGTGTATATAATCTTATGATATAACTTATGGATGGCATGGAAATGTTTGAAAATTATTAGCTATTGGAGTGGCTAATCGAGATTATATTTGATAACACGTATGCTTTATGTGCTCACTAATCTATGGAAATCCATAAAATGGTGAAATTGGCTATAAAACAGAATCACACAGCAACAGTGACGTGAGTTTGAAAAATCACTAAAAATAGTAGAGATAGAATTAGATAATGAATTTAATATTTAATTTAATATTTATGAATCTATTTTCATGTGGAGGAAACAAAATAGGTAAAAGAGTTTTATTTTATGAGATATTTATGTTTTGGTGAAATAGGGTCAGAGCAATTTCTAGATTCCCTATTCTGACTTTAGAAATTAACCATAATTTGTGTAAAAATAATTAAGACTCACAATTTATATGTATAGATTCTTATTGAGTCTATTTTTAAGTGAAATAAATGGCATAGTCTTTGGATTTCTGTACAGAAAGAAATTTGATTCGTAGTGCACAGGGGTCAGACTAGCTGAACCCTGAAACAGGGGATACTTTAACTAATAAACTGTACTAATTGGTCTGACCAAAAATTATAGAAAAAAATTAGTAGATAGATATATGAGTCTTGTTTCAGGAAAAATTTACGGATCTTAATTTCGAGTTTTGGAACTCGAGATATGAATTTTTAAACGACTGTGATGCAGTTAGCCAGCTTGTCTGGAAATTTTAAAAATAAATTATTTGAGATATTTAATTAATGAATTAAGTCCGTTAACACCTCGTGCTCGACTCCGGCGATGGTCTCGGGTACGGGGGAGTTACAGTACAATGCCAATGTCCCAGACGTGGCCTTACATATAGTCACATATCGATGCCACTGTCCCAGATAGGGTCTTACTCGTACACATATATCGGAATCACATATTGATGCCATGGTCTTACTCGCACACATATATTGAAATCCTATGTCATGACATATGTATCCTAGCTATTCCTAAGGTTTATACGGGGCTTTCGGACGTTGTAACTCGAACGAAACGAATGCTTGAACATGGTTACCAATCTTATACACATTCGGAAATAGCATGTATAAATTCATATATTACATTCCAGCATATATATTTAGCATTTAACTACAATTAGACACGTCTACTTGCTTATAAACTTACCTCGGACGTTATAAAACGGAATAGGGCTGCTAGTTGACAACTTTCGTTTTCCCCCGATTCAAATCCGATTTTTTTGGTTCTTGATCTAAACATATTCAAATTAAGCTTATTCAAACATATTTTCATTCAATTTAGTCCAAAAACACATAAATGGGCAAATTATCATTTTACCCCTGACATTTACACTTTTTACAATTTAGTCCCTATTGAACAAAACACAAAATACACAAAATTTCTCTATACCCAAGTTATGTCGAATATTACCCATAACCATAAAAAGCCCATATAATTCATTTATTTCACATTTTAGCTCCTCAAATTATTATTTTTGCAATTTAGTCCTAATTAGTCAAAATCATCAAAAACTCCAATACAAAACATGTTAATCTAAAACATATCTTTCATATTTCATCATCAAACAACAAAAATCACAAGCTCTCAACAATGGCATAACTAAAAATATTTATCAAAATCAAAAATTTAAGCATGGGTTTTGTAGTACTTGAAGCAACGATCTCAAAAACGTAAAAATTATCAAAAATTGAGCTAAACACATACCTCAATCAAGCTTGTTTATGGCCGAACTAGGTTTTCTTTTCTGTTTTTTCTTTCTTATTTTGGTTTCGGTCAAAAGAATATAAAATGAACATGGCCTATTTTTTTATGATATATGTTATATTATAATGGTTTATAATATTAGTTTACTAAAGTAACCTTAATAAATTTATATCAAAACCTTATAATATAAACCTATTGCCATCCACTTAATAAATTAATGGGCTAATTGCAACATAAAGGCTTCCATTTTAAAATCCAATAGCATTTTGGCCCTTTATACATTAAACTACCTAATTTTTAATTTACGCGATTAAGTCCTTTTATTTAATCAAACACTCAGACGATAAAATTAAAGTACGAAAATTTCACAGATATTAAGTCGCACAAAATAAACACAGAAAATAATTTTAAAATATTTCTCTGACTCGGATTCGTAGTCCCGAAACTACCGTTTCAATTGGGGTCTAAATTGGGCTGTTACAAAAATTGATAAGATTTAATTTAGCATGATAAAATCTTCTATGAGATAATTAGTTTACATATTTATTGGCTTTAAAAGAAATTCTTTGATAGAATTAAAATTTAGTATTAAACTAAATTTCTAAAAAGATTAGGCTCCATTAGTCCCCTCACGGCGTGCATTGTGCGTTGAATTTCCTCTTCCAACAAACTTCTCACGTATGACAGAGGATCAACAAGGATGATCAATCTTGCTAACCACTATTAATCCGTTCCGCAGAGCATCAATTAATAAAGCATTATCACTTTCTAACTCCACTTTTCTAAAGACTTGCATCCAATCTAATTTCAATCCTTCTATCATTGTCATTCCCTCAACCTGAAATATGGTAATCATACCTATCTCCATTTTAAACGCACCAACTAGCCTTTATTTGGCCCTCCTATCGCTCCACCGATTGCTACCATTGTTCCATTCATCGACATCAAACCATCCATATTAACTTTGACCCATCCATTACCTAGAAACTACCACCTTTCCCTTGTCATGGACCCTATTGCTTAGTTAGATAGTTGATTTCCAAAGACTTTGCCCATGTGATGTGAGCACACCCGGGGCATCCTCAAATGCAAATCTTGAATCAATCGAGCTTCCAAAAGGCCCCATGACTCGAGCTCGAACCAAGCAAATTCAAGATGCTTTATCCGTATTGGTGTTGCTCATTTGGGATGACAACAAGGTTCATGACGTTGGAGGAGCTAAGGACAATGCCTTGAAGACTCCGTCCACCCATTTGCAATCCGAACTCAACTCCTCTCCAGATCCCCATGCGCCATTCAGCTCCCATAAGCTCACTTGAGCTCAATTCAGCTCGTTTGGGTTCGAATTTAGCTCGTTTTAGCTCATTCCTACTTCATTCCAATAAACTAAGTTTTAATTTAGTTTTTAATTAAGTTTGCTACAGCTCATGCCGAAACCCCTAGCCCAACTTAGCTCACTAAGTGTTTTTGACTATTTGAGCTAGTCGAATTTAATAGTTGACTCATATTTAATTTGTTCGAATTTAGTTATTGCTATTAAATCATTTAGTTATTAATTTAAATTATAATTATATGAATAGTTATATTTTATTTAATTGTGTGCTTAATTCATGTAGGTTAGCCGAATGTGGAAGATTCATTCATGACAAGGTGCATGAACAGGAAAGTAAATTGAATGGGAAGATACATGCATGGATCAGTTCAATGTTTGGAAGCCATACATTCATGTACATGGAGGGTTAATGAATATTGAGAGATGCATCTCCCATGGACGGCATACATTCATGTATGAGGGACATTTAATGCAAGTGCATGTACGGCTAGGTTCAAGCCTCCTTCCAAGTTCCATGTACAGCCGATGATGTGGGAGGACCCTTACAGTTTCCTAAGCACCTATTCGGCTAAGAGACACCTCTTGGAAGTTTCATGCACACCTTGGCCGAACCTAGACAACCCGTTGAGCTACCAAAGGTGTACATTCATCAAGTGATTAAAGCTCATGCATGAAGCTGTCCAAACACATCCTCATCAGCTGAATCAAGAATAGATAATTAATGTGTTCATTCTAGAACATTCTAGCTAGTGCATGACCGAATTTGCTTAGCTTTTAAGCTAGCTAGTTTGTCCATTCGGTTACTACATGATTGCTTTTAAATAGTTTTTTCATTTCATTGTAAAAGGACTTTTGCCAATTTGTTTAATGAACATTGTTCTTGTGAGGTTACTTCCTCTTATATCTCGTACAAGTTTCGAAAGACTTATCTAGCTTATGCTAGTGGCGTCAATCGTCCTTGTTTGAACTTATCACCGTTCTTGGTGTGGCGTTCACCTATCCATCTATCCATATTTTTCACCTTAACAATATAGGAATCGGGGTGATACTTTTTAGTGTTGAATCATTCCTGACGTTGAGTTCGTTTTCCATTCCCATTTCAAATTTCTTTCTTGTTAACCAAACCGAGCCTTTTATCCTTCATCCATCTTTGCTACCCATAGTCGAACCTATTACTAAACTTACCCTTGTTGAAACCTTCCTCTTATCCTATTCTAATTTTTTCTTTTATTACTAAAATTCGAGGCATGAACAATTCTCTCGACTACGATCGGGCAACTACGTGAATTCGACTCAACTACCAGGGCCGGATCACATCATTTGGTTTTAGAGCTTATAAAACGAGAGGCACCAACATTCGTATCAAGATCAAAATAGGTTCAGTGTGAAAAAAAATTCAAAATTAAAAAAAAATTTCAAGTTGTAATTTCGTTTTATTATTGTAATAGTGTTAGCTTGAAGTTGTAAAAAAAAAAAAGAAAAATACGAAATTTTAAAAAAAAAGTGAAGTGATCAAATTCTTTTTTGTTGTTTATATTTTGTTCAGATTGTCAAAATATTCTTTTCATCAACTTTTAACCCCCCATCTCCAAAATGCCACACAACACCGAAGAAAATTTTTCTTTTAGCCTACCTGTACACCCATAATTTTATCCCTTGTAACCATTTTGAAGCCGACCCCAAAGCACCAAGATGAGTCAAGAGAAACAAAATACGAGGTTACGAGAGTAAGTTTGAGTGGTAAAAGGCTAGAGTGTGTGAGAGCATTCGAGTGTAGAAAAAGCCTAAAACGAGTGCAAACACGAGTGGAGTGCTCATCCATTATTTTCTTTTTCGAGTGAACTCGTGAGGTTTGTGGTGAGGTACTTAAATTTTTTTGTTTTGATCTAACATATTTTCCTTTCAGTAATCAAGATGTCTTGTGAAGAATTTACCGAGTCGGAGTTCCAATACTTGGTTCAAGAAAAGCGAAGAATGGCTAATTCTGAGTTTGGCCAACTGCAAGTGAGGCTAGATCGATTGGAAAAACAAGACCAAAGTGATCGAGTTTCTTCAAGTCAAAAAATGAAACCAAAAACACCACGGAGATATACCGCCGAATACTACTTGAACAAAAGTTCCTATCGTGATTCTTTCTCACCATTGACTTCGAGGCAAAGAGATTCATACTATGACTCCTATTCGAGAAGAGACTTCAAACGAGAGTATTTTTCATCAAGGAGTTTGAGACGACAAGAAGGCGACTATGATTTTGACTCCTTCCAAGAAAATGTGCGAAGAGATAGATATACTTCTTCCCGAACTTCAAAGAAATCATTCAAGGAGTGTTCTACACAAAGTTTTGATTGTGAATCACATGCAAATAGTTCTTGGCCTTTCGAACATGATCTCTATTCTCATGATTATTTTGTACATTCTTGTAATGAGAAAACAAAGAAAAGAAAAGAAAAAGCAAAAGAAGAAAAAAAATAAAATAAAAAGAAAAGAGAGGCAAAAGGCAAGTAAGAGAGAAAATGAGCGAATCTTGAGAGAACTTGAAAAAGCCTTTGAAAAACAAAAACAAAATGAAAAAGAAAATGAGATTGAAAAAGAGAATGAAAAAGAGTTTGAGAGAGAAAAAGAATGTGAACAAGAAAAAAGAGTGGAAAAGAAATTGAGATAAAAGAAACGAGTGATTCAGAAGAAATAGAATCGAGTGAAAACGATGTTAGTGAGCAAGCGAGGATTCTTTCTATTAACACTTCTGCTCGATCTTTTTGTGATCTTTCTTTCTAGGTTCCTAAAAGTCCGTGCGACCAAATCCAACTCCGATACCTTCAAAACGAGAGGCGTTTTCAGTTGTTTGAAAAAGGTAAGTCCGTGGACGACCGCCACCCATTGGAAATCGAAGGTAAGGAAGGTAAGGAATCTTTGTTTATCGAATCAAGGCCGTCTGATTTAAAAATTACTCATAAAGGTTTTGATGGCATAAATTCTGAAAAACTTCCATCTTTTGATTTGGCTAATTATTGTTCACATATTAATGTTAACAATGTTGATTCAAAAGATGCCATGAAGATTTTGTTTTATGATATGTTTTATAACGGCAATTCTATGATTCTGTTGGATTGGTTCATCCTGTGCAAATTGTGAATGTATGTGATAAAAGGTTTTCACATTTTGATAAGTATGGCTATTAAATTCTTTGAATTCATCTTTCTGTTTAAACATGCCTATTCAAATGATTTGTGATGGATTTGAATTTCTGAAAGGTCGCATGAACACAACTTCTTTGCTCGATATATACGTTAAAAGATTTTTGCATGAAATATTTGATCTGTTTGATTTTGCTCTTCAAGAGAAATATTTGAATTTCTATGCGAAATTTCCATGTTTCGGACTGTTTGTTCGACTAGGATTTGTGAAGCATGAATGCTTGTGTATTTGTCAGTTTAAAGTCTCTTTGATTCACTTTTGCGACTTATCTGCGAAAATGAAATTTTTGTTGCAATTTGAGATAACTGATCAAAACCAAGTCTTTAAGCCGGGAGTAAGCCATTTCGAGTTGTTTCCAAGAAAAGGTAAGCATTGTGATCTTATTGTAAGTAACTTTGTTTTACCTTCTCATCTTCTTTGAGTCTTATCTTTATTTTTGGAAATTAAGCATGTGGCTGGATTACAGAATCAAAACCAAGTTTTTGATTCTGAAAATTTTATTTTTGATCCCGGCATTGGTTTATTTGCCCAAGTTTGGATTAAAAGGCTGAAGCGAGATTGTTTGCTCTTAATTCGGTGTTTCCCTAAACTTCTTCTTTATTTTGTTGTTGAAACTTTGAAATGGCCTATCCAAAAAGAGGAAGGACATATGACTAATATTTTGTTTTTTTCGAGTCTTGTGTGACTTTCAGGTTATTGTGAGCCATTCTACCCCATTCGACAACCAAGGGTTTAGTGACGACGAATGCCTTTTTGCAAGCAAATGGCCCGACTTGAGGACAAGTCGCTTTGAAGACGGGGGGAATGATGTGAGCACACCCGGGGCATCCTCGAATGCAAATCTTGAATCATTCGAGCTTCCAAAAGGCCCCATGACTCGAGCTCGAACCAAGCAAATTCAAGATGCTTTATCCGTATTGGTGTTGCACATTTGGGATGACAACAAGGTTCATGACATTGGAGGAGCTAAGGACAATGCCTTGAAGACTCCGTGCACCCTTTTGCAATCCGATCTCAGCTCCTCTCCAGCTCCCCATTCGCTATTCAGCTCCCATCAACTCACTTGAGCTCAATTCAGCTCGTTTGAGTTTGAATTTAGCTCGTTTTAGCTCATTCCTACTTCATTCCAATAAACTAAGTTTTAATTTAGTTTTTAATTTAGTTTGCTACAGCTCATGCCGAAACCCCTAGCTCAACTTAGCTCACTAAGCGTTTTTGACTATTTGAGCTAGCCGAATTTAATAGTTGACTCATATTTAATTTGTCTGAATTTAGTTATTGCTATTAAGTCGTTTAGTTATTAATTTAAATTATAATTCTATGAATAGTTATATTTTATTTAATTGTGCGCTTAATTCATGTAGGTTAGCCGAATGTGGAAGATTCATTCATGACAAGGTGCATGAACGGGAAAGTACATTGAATGGGAAGATACCTGCATGGATCGGTTCAATGTTTGGAAGCCATACATTTATGTACATGGAGGGTTAATGAATATCGAGAGATGCATCTCCCATGGACGGCACACATGCATGTATGAGGGACATTTAATGCAAGTGCATGTACGGCTAGGTTCAAGCCTCCTTCCAAGTTGCATGTACAGTAGATGCATGTTGGAGGACCCTTGGAGTTTCCTAAGCACCTATTCGGCCAAGAGACACCTCTTGGAAGTTTCATGCACACCTTGGCCGAACCTAGACAACCCGTTGAGCTACCAAAGGTGTACATTCATCAAGTGATTAAAGCTCATGCATGAAGCTGTCCAAACACATCCTCATTAGCCGAATCAAGACTAGATAATTAATGTGTTCATTCTAGAACATTCTAGCTAGTGCATGACCGAATTTGTTTAGCTTTTAAGCTAGCTAGTTTGTCCATTCGGTTACTACATGATTGTCTTTAAATAGTTTGTTCATTTCATTGTAAAAGGAATTTTTCCAATTTGTTTAATGAACATTGTTCTTGTGAGGTTGCTTCCTCTTATATCTCGTACAAGTTTCGAAAGACTTATCTACCTTGTGCTAGTGGCGTCAATCGTCATTGTTTGAACTTATCACCAATCTTGGTGTGGCGTTCACCTATCCATCTATCCATATTTTTCACCTTAATAATATAGGAATCGGGGTGACACTTTTTAGTGTTGAATCATTCCTAACGTTGAGTTCATTTTCCATTCCCATTTCAAATTTCTTTCTTGTTAACCAAACCGAGCCTTCTATCCTTCATCCATCTTTGCTACCCATAGTCGAACCTATTACTAAACTTACCCTTCTTGAAACCTTCCGCTTATCCTATTCTAATGTTTTACTTTTATTGCTAAATTTCGAGGCACGAACAATTCTCTCGACTACGATCGGGCAACTATGTGAATTCGACTCAACTACCCGGGCCGGATCACATCACCATATTGCATTCGAAGCAATGAAGTCATAGCTATTATTGCTAGATTGGTTGAATATGAAATCATTGTGGTTCTTCCAAAGAAACTAACTAACAATAGCATATAAAGTAGCCCATTCGCCATCCAAGCACTTTATGCAACCTTCATTCCTAATATTCTGTACAATGCATCTTTCAAGCAGCTAGTTAAAGAAAAACCTCAAAATGTTCCTTGGAACCAACATTCTCCAAATGATTTGAGCAAAACCACAATCTCTAACAGCATGGATCACAGATTCTACAGCCCTCCCACACTATTTACAAAGGGGAAACGTAGTCGTACCTCACCTTGTCTGTTCTTTATTAGTTAGTAGACTACCACGGGCAAGCAACCAGAGGAAAATTCAAACCTTTTGTGGTGCCAAGGCTTTCCAAATGAACCAGTCGCTCGCAAATTAAGGTGGAGCATTAGATGCAGTAAAATGCTTATACAATTCAGCTAAGGAGAAATTTCCAGCTGAGGTTGGAACGACATAAATGTGCAATTGCACACAATCGTAACAAGTAATAACATGATCAATATATCGAGTTATCGTCTCCACAGAAACTGTACAAATAAATATTTATGAAATCTATACTTAAGCAATTTTGTAGTGGAAAATTATTTTGATGAAAGTGAGCTATTACCTAGACTAAAAATTAACTAAGTAACAAATTAAATTAAATTAAAAACATGAGGTGAAAGCAAATCTTTAAAAAGTTTAATCAATATGACATATCTATGTTAGATTAATTTTATTTTTTAACTTAGAATTATTAAAACAATGGTTATGATGTTATGGATAATTCCATGGCAACTTGGTCCTTTGTTAACCAATGCAAACATACTCATTGAAATCAATTAATCTTTCTAGCGTATGTATGTTAAATTAATTGATTAATTTTCATAAGCAGTCATAAGACAAAGTGAAGTAACAATATATTTCTATATTGAAACAAGTTTAATCACAACAATATTTAGGTTATGCAAGGAATAATATTGTTTAATATTATTACTCATTTAATCTAATTTTATACTTAAGAAGATTAAACATAAACCATTTAGATAGTGCATCAATTAATTAAAATTCAACATGATTAAATAATTAATTCAATTGCAATCTTACAATGCTAATGCAAGAATAACATAAGCATGGTTTTAACTAAAAGAACACATTACCAATGCCTATAACATTACAAACAAAATTTCAATAATTTAAGTGAACTAAATGCAATAAATCTAATACAAAAACGATTTAATTCATTTTAGTTAAGTTAAAAGCATCAAAATAATTAGTATTCATGTTCATGATCTCAAAACAAATTAAAATGAAATAAGAGTAAGAAGCTAGAAGACAAATTCAGTGTTTCTCTGAAGTTAGACTAGTGTGCACCCCTTTCTTTCTGGTTTGTTTTGTCAACCAATGATCTTTAAGAATGCTGAATGTTGTTGCTCCAGAAGGCTTGCAAGGCTCATTTTCAAGAAAAGAAAATAACAAATTAGAGAAGGGAAAATGGAAGAGCAAGTAGGAGAGGACTGATGAGAGAAAAAGATGAATGGTGAGTGATTGAGTGATCAAATGGAAGGCATAGAGGGTGGCTATTTATACTAGTTAAAGAGACTAAAAATAGCATGGGAGAGCCTTGATTACCTCCTCCCATGGTTGACACTTGATAGTAGGAAGAGAGGTTGGGATGGCTTTGCTAAATGTGGCTTGGTGCCTGATAAGTGCTAAAAGTAACATATTTTTAAGCTCATTCTTAATTCATTTTTGGGTGTTTATTCAATGTTAATTGTGAATTTTATGCTCTTAGTCCTTTAAATTCATGTTTTTATGCTTAATAGAGCATTTGGGAGAAAAATGAGTGAAAACCGAAAAATTTAAGCAAGTTATAGGAGCCACATAGGCTGACCCTTCCACACAACCGTGTGAGCTGCATGGGATACCAATTAGCCATGTGGAAGGTTGCATTAATTTTGTGAATTTGCACCCTAAATTGCAAGAAAACTCGATTTTTATGTTTTTTAGGCATTCTAAGAAGTATATATGACAAAAATAAGAATATATGAGGGAGTCGTCATAGAATACTTAAGAAAACAACTGAAAAAACACCATTGAAGCCGATTCTAAAGTAGATTTCTGTCAAGATTGAAGATTCTCAGTCGATTTCTTAGAAGATTATCATGATTTTCTTTATTTCTTTTGGTTATATTGTGTTTTGAATATTTTTATTTTCAATCATGAACTAATTTTCTAAATACCTAGGGAGATGAACCCTATGATGAATTCTGTCGTTTGATTTTTATTTTACATAATAAATACTTAGATCTTACGTAACAACCCGTTTTTAGTCAAATCAGAATAGTGGTTTCGAGACAACAAATCTGAGGTCAAAATAATTATTTTATTATTATCTTAATGATTACAGCATGATAGCATGATTTTGTGAATTTTTTGTTAAGAAATTTTAGCGCTTGGTTGCTCAATTTGATAAAAAGGACTTAATCGCGTAAAGTGTAAAACTGGAGTTCAATTAGCTAAAAGTATCAAATCACTTTGAAATTAAATAGTGGGGGCTGTTATGCTGAAATTAGACCATTTTTAAGGTTAGTGGACATTTATTTCCATGGTTTATGTGATATATTAATGTTTTATTAAAGGTTAATAATGTAATTTGTAAAATAAAAATAAAACTAATAAAAGAAAATAAGCCATCATCTTTATTTTCATCTCTTACAACCAAAACTAGCCTAAGGAAGCCATTAACAAAGCTTCAAACATTCTACTATGGAGACTTGAATGCATGGTATGGTTTTTGACTTGGTTTTTAATGATTTTTATGTTTTTGATATCGTTGCAACTAGGTCTAGCTAGCCCAGGGACTAATTAGCAAAAATGTTAAAGATTTTGAATGTTTCTATTGATGAATACATGAGCATGTTGATGTTTAATGAGATATTATGAAAGTTTGATGATAGTTATACAAGTTTTGTTAAGTGATTTTTAGTGAAAATGCAAATTAGGGATTAAATTGTGAAATGTGGAAAATTTTTGGTTTAAATGTGAAATAAATGAAAAATATGGGCTGCTAGGGGCATAATAGTAATTTAGCTAGACTTGGGTTCTGATGAAATTGAATGAATTTTATTTTACGAGCTTAGGGACTAAATTGTAAAAGTGGTGAAACATTAGGGGCAAAAGTGAAAATGTGCTTAAATGTGTGTTTTGGATTAAATTGAATAGAGAGATTATTAAATAAGTTAATTTTGAATATAATTAGATCAAGAAATGTGAAATTCAGATCTAGATCAGGGGAAAGCTAAAGTTATCAACTAATCGACCTATTTCGTCGTTTTTACATCTGAGGTAAGCTTGTAGGTGATAAATTTTATTATAAGTGTATTTTAAATGCTTTGATATTGTATAAGTAGTGAATATGAGACTTCGGATAAGTTCGATAATGACTCGATGGTGATTCGACATTCGAAATCCTGGTTGAACCTTAGGAATAGTTTGGGATACTAGTGACATGTAATTAGGCGATACATTGAATTGGCTTCGGGCCATGATATTAGCACTTCAGGAGTGAGTTATACCAATTTGGCTTTGGGCTATGAATATTGACTGATTTGGCTTCAGGCCATGATATCAGTACTTCAGATATAAGTTACCTTGATTTGGCTTCGGGCCATAGTATAGGTACTTAGTGTGCAAGACTCCTGAGTATCCGACTTCTATTCCGAATGGTTCAATAGGTAAATGAATGATGTGATTGAGAATGAGATTGGTACGAGATGGTACAGGTATGTGCATAAACCATATTAGCTTTAAATCGAAGAAATGGTGAAGAAAGTATATAGTTTTGTGAATGAGTAATTAAAAGGTTAGTTAGTTGATGTGAATTCATGTATCTATAATCAGTTGTTGAATTATGTGGTTATGATTATATTGTAGCACCCCAAACCTGGCCCAGACGTTATGGCCGAATCTGGGGTGTCACATTGAAGTGTTTTAGCGAAAACTGTGTTTTCATTGAAAACCCTTCTTAAAATAAAAGAAAATCTTAATTAGCAAAAAAAAAAAAATCCTTCCAATCACTTGTTCAGAACATATGATTTGATGAAAATAAGTCATTTTAAAAATTTAGTTGCGGAAACGTAGAAAAGACATACTATAGTTTAAGAAACCATGTTCAACTTCTTATAATTACATCACATAAAAATAATAATCCGAATAATAACAAAATGGAAAGCCTTATTACAATCTAGTCTGAAATCACTTAATAACCAGAAACTTATATGCTTTAAAATGAAAAAAACGTCTAAATTGTCCTGCTAACTGGCCACTCAGAGTCCCTTCAAACATTGAACCTCCTGCTGAGCATCACCTGAAAATAAAATAAAAGAGAGGGTGAGTTTTCGCAAACTCAATGTGTACAACCCTCGATGAAAATCAAGCATTCAAAAATCATCATACATCACACATGCAATGCAATCCCAGCCCAATAATCCATTCGCTACACACCAGCTTCGTCCCCCATCACATCATGTGGGGATATAAATATCGACCCACCTAACCGACAATCAATGGTAGCCCGGTTGCTAAACTACCTTCATTTACATATTAGGCTTAAAAGCCGTCGGTGGATCCACGATTGTCTAGCAACCATGTGATCCTCATATACTTCCTCTGTTCCATAATTCCCAACCCATATGCAACCTAAGCAGAATATCATATGTATGCAACAAATATGCGTGTCACATCCATTAAATTTACGTTCAACACCTAGGGGTATTTTGGTTATTTTTGCCCTTAGGGGCATTACAGTAATTTTCTCTTTAATACAGTTTCCACTTACCTCGGCCCGTTAACAAATCCTGTGAGCTAAGATGAACGAATACTATGCACCAGGTAGGATTCCAGAGAAGAGGAGGTGAGTCATTAAGACGCTTAAGTACCAAGCTCTCCCTAGATCCAGTCCTAGACATGCATATACCCGTTGCCACACCTTAACCCTATGACTTGATCATGGTCGCAATATATTAATTTAGTTTTATGCAGTTATCATATACTAGGCCCAAAACGCCTACATACATGCATATGGCCCACTTGGCCCAATCTCATTTATATGGCCTAACAGGCCTAATTCACATTCATATGGCCCATCAAGCCCAATTCATATTCATATGCCCCATTAGGCCCAAATCACCTTTATATTCATGCTCACACATAAATTTTCTATCACATAGCATCAATTATCAAATTTTCCCTATTATGGGCCCAATATCCCATTGGGCCTCATTAAGCCCATTTTGGCTCAGTTGGCCAGATCACAGCCCAAGTCCATGGAATCGCCCATGGGCCTCAGACAACCTATCGGTTTCCTCCTCTTGAGTGTTCGTGCACTCGCAAGACTATCGCAGCCAAACTTTCGGCTTTTTGACATTTCGTCTTTTTCGCATTTCGACTTTTGCCGATCTACTCGTGTGTGCAGTGTATGTACACACCTGGTAAACAAGCGTGCTGCAATTCCCTTAGTCACCAACCTAAAAACGATATCACCCTTCAATTAATCGCATGCTTAATACATATCTTTACTAAAACCGAAACCTCACCTTAACCTTACCTTGTGCGATAAGTATAACCTTCTTAAATTGCTAACCATAGTCAACTCCTAGATCTGCACCAATCTTAACTATTAAAACCAAAATAATAGGTGACTCGTATCCAAGACAAGTCCCCTTACCTTAACTATGAACATTCGGCCACCTTAGCCAATAGGAGAGGAATACTTACCAAAATTGCAAACACCTAAAGAGCAATTTCAGCAGAGAGCTAAGATCCGAGATGCGATACTAATTCCCTACCACAGGTGATTAGAAAGAATGATGAGAAAACAGCGTAATAGATTCTTAGCAAAACTGATTGGAAGAACAAACACTTACACTAGATTCGGTCGAAGTGTATTTGGCCATTAGAAGATTCGGCTTTTCGGATTTCAAACTTAGTATGGTGAATAAGGTTTATTTGGTACAGATTAAATAAGAAGAGTAGATGAAGGAATCGGCTAAGCGAAACAAAGGAAATTGTGTAGAGAAAGAATAGAAATCAGCACAAAGAAAAGAGAGTAAAACAACAGGGTTTTTGGCTTTTAGGGAAAAGGTTTTTCGGTAATAGGGTGAAGGAAATTTGGCATTAGCTTGGCAACCCTGCATTCGGCACTTTATTTATAGCCCCTGTAGCCGAATTGCCTGGCCCTCAACTCCCCGTTCGGCTCCATCACTTCCCTCTTCTTATCTCTTCGTTTTTCTCCCTGATAACCCCTTGATCTTTTCCTTAATTTTCTCTTTTGAACACTCCCCTTGGAGTCCATCTTCACACCACTTCCAACCTTCTAGAAGGCCAAAATTAAACTTCTAAAAATAATAAGCTAGGATTCGAACCTTGGATCTCCTTGCTAGCTACTAACACCACCTCCCTACACTCTAAGTGGCGTAACTTAGCCACTCTTCCACAAGGCTTTTTGATGCCATTTTCCCTTATCTTCATTCAAAAGCCCAAATAATTGCCAACAAGGTCCTTTTAATTATTAAACTATAATTTCTTCTACCCCTAGATACGAACTCAAACCTTAACCAAGACCTACTATCGCGTAATTAACACTTACCCGAAATTTCTAAGCACAAAAAGAAAAAAATTCAAGGTTTTGGGATTTTTGGGTTTCACGATTTTTGGGGCGTTACAACTCTACCCCCTAAAACAAATTTTGTCCTCGAAATTTCCAACTACTAACACACTTTCGCTGTGCACTCTAATTCCAACATAGGTAAATAGCACATTATGGGTAAGTACGTACCATTATTCACCTCTGGAGCGTCTCCATCCTCTTGACGACGTGCTACATAGACCAAAGTTGGCTGCCTCGCCTCAGCATGACCAGCACCTCTGCTCGTACTCCACGACCCAAATCGTTTCCACCCTTAGCCTGATCACGGCCTCTCGGCGGTTGCTGACCACCCCTCGATGGCTGCATACCACCTTGATCCACGACTGGCACCTGCCCTGACATTCTAGGGCAATTCTTGATCCTATGCTCTATAGATCCACAAGCTAAAGAAGCTCCCGTCCTCTTCCAACACTCCCCTCCATGGCTTCTCCCACAATCAGCATAAGGTGGCACCCTTGGATTAACAGCAGGGGGCCCTGCTCTAACTGACCTATTAACTCTGGCCCTAGCCCTAGGCCTCTGTCTAACCCCAGGAGTCTAAGCCTTTCTTTTATTCTTACCCCTTTTCTTTTCTCGATTCAGGCACTCCGTGCGCTTCACCTCCTTCGCTATCTTTGCTTTCTCCACCAACTCCGAGAAAACTCGTTCCCTTTGTGGAGCTATCAATACCCTGAGGCTATCTCTTAGTCCATCCTCAAACCTAATGCAATGCTCATAGTCCGTAGCCACCATAACTCTTGCATACCTACTAAGGTGCAGGAATTCCGCCTCATACTCTGCCACAGATCTGTTTCCCGGGGTCAAGTTTAGGAACTCCTTCCTTCTAGCATCCACATAGCTTGCACCTACATACTTCCATTGGAATGCAGCTTTGAAGAACTCCCAAGTGACCTGCTCAGGTTGAGTGCCCTCTTTCACTGTCAGCCACCACTGGTAAGCTTCTTCCCTTAGTAGTGACACTGCCCCTTTCAACTTTTGTTCAGGTGAATAGTCCAGATCCTCCATTATCCTTTCCGTGGCCTCCAACCAATATTCAGCCACGTCAGGAGCCACACCAGTCACGCCCTTAAAAATCTCAGCCCCATTTGATCCAAGTAGCTCCGGAATGGACCCTCGATTCCCCGTGCCATTATTAGGCACAGTGACCCTCTCCAAAATCCTTAGCATTGCCTGCAACAATGCATCTTCTCCCGCGGCCCGATCATACGGCCTAGTCCTAGCTACGGGTGAAGCTAGAGCCTCTTCTACTCCAACATTAGGAACATGGCCCGATGCTGACAATTCAGCCCTCACACTTTTGCAGCCTCGGCCACGGCCTCTCGCGCCTCTTCTAGCAGTCATCGTCGGTTCACATATTTTCTGGATTAAAAATTTTATGAAGTTTTAGTTAGTTTCAATAATTAACCTGATGTTTTATGAAAGCATTTAAAGAGAGTTGTTTTTGTAAATCCTCTATAGTTTCAAGATCCTACGGGCTTCAGTTCCATTCTAACATAATCGTCTAAAGTAGCCCTCTAACTATCTATTGTCTAACAATTTAAACATGTTTAAGAATAGAAGAACTTACTTGGTTCGACGTTGGAGACTTAGTGTGCCGCTCAGTAGGACTACCATTTTTTCAAAACATTGTAATTCAATCAAATATATATATTAAAAAGAAATCAAGTAATAAGGCCCACTTCACAGCCCGCGTTTTGCAACCTGGGTTCTAATACCACTAAATGTAACACCCCAAACTCGGCCTGGACGTTATGGCCAAATCTGGTGTGTCACATTAAAGTGTTTTAGCGAAAATCGTGTTTTCATTGAAAACCCTTCTTAAAATAAAAGAAAATCTTAATTATCAAAAAAAAAACTCATTCTAATCACTTGTTCAAAACATATGATTTGATGAAAATAAGTCACTTTAAAAATTTTGTTGCGGTAACGTAGAAAAGACATACTATAGTTTAAGAAACCATGTTCAACTTCTTATAATTACATTACATAAAAATAATAATCCAAATAATTACAAAATGGAAGGCCTTATTACAATCTAGTCTAGAATCACTTAATAATAAGAAATTTATATGCTTAAAATGAAAAAAAGTCTAAATTGTCTTGCTAGCTAGCCACTCAGAGTCCCTCGAAACATCGAACCTCCTACTGAGCATCACCTAAAAATAAAATAAAAGAGGTGGTGAGTTTTCGCAAACTCAGTGTGTACAACCCTCGACGAAAATCAAGCATTCAAAAATCATCATACATCACACATGCAATGTAATCCCAGCCCAATAATCCATCTGCTACACACCAGCTCCGTCCCTCGTCACATCATGTGGGGATATAAATATCGACCCACTCAACCGACACATCAATGGTAGCCCGGTTGTGGAACTACTTTCATTTACATACTGGGCTTAAAAGCCGTCGGTGGATCCACGATTATCAAGCAACCATGCGATCTTCATATACTTCCTCCGTTCCATAATTCCCAACCCATATGCAACCTAAGCAGAATATCATATGTATGCAGCAGATATACGTGTCACATCCATGAAATTTACATTCAACACCTAGGGGTATTTTGGTTATTTTTTCCCTAAGGGGCATTTCGGTGATTTTTTCTTTAATATGATTTCCACTTACCTTGGCCCGTTAACAAATCCCGTGAGCTAAGATGAACGAATACTATGCACCAGGTAGGATTCCAGAGAAGAGGAGGTGAGTCATTAAGACAGCTTAAGTACTAAGCTCTCCCTAGATTCAATCCTAGACATGCATATACCCGTTGCCACACCTTAACCCTATGACTTGATCACGGTCGCAATATATTAATTTAGTTTTATGTAGTTATCATTTACTAGGCCCAAAACCCTTACATACAGGCATATGGCCCACTTGGCCAAATCTGATTTATATGGCCTATCAGGCCCAATTCACATTCATATGGTCCATTAGGGCCAATTAATATTCATATGCACCATTAGGCCCAAATCACCTTTATATTCATGCTCACACACAAATTTTCTATCACATAGCATCAATTATCAAAATTTTCCTATTATGGGCCCAACAGCCCATTGGGTCCATTAAGCCCATTCTGGCCCGGTTAGCTAGATCACGGCCCAAGCCCATGGAATTTCCCATGGGCCTTAGACAACCTATCAGTTTCCTCCTCCTGAGTGTTCGCGCACTCACAAGACTACCGCAGCCAAACTTTCAGCTTTTCGGTATTTCAGCTTTTCGGCATTTCGGCTTTTGTCGATCTACTTGTGTGTGCAGTGTATGTACACACTCGGAAAGCAAGCGTGCTGCGATTCCCCTTAGTCACCTACCTACAAACGATATCACCCTTTAATTAATCACATGCTTAATACATATCTTTATTAAAATCGAAACCTCACCTTAACCTTACCTTGCACGATAAGTATAACAGCCCCTTCTTAAATCACTAACCACGGTCAACTCCTAGATCTGCAACAATCTTAACTATTAAAACCAGAATAATAGGTGACTCGTATCCAACACAAGTCCCCTTACCTTAACTATGAACATTCGGCCACCTTAGCCAATGGGAGAGGAATACTTACCAAAACAGCAAACACCTAAAGAGTAATTTTGGCAGAGAGATAAGAATCGAGATCCGATACTAATTCTCTACCATAGTTGATTAGAAAGAGTGAGTAAAGAACAACGTAATAGATTCTTAGCAAAATGGATTGGAAGAACAAACACTTACACTAGATTCGGTTGAAGAGTATTTGGCCCTTAGAAGATTCGGCTTTTTGGCTTTTAAACTTAGTATGGTTAATAAGGTTTATTTGGTACAGATTAAAGAAGAAGAGTAGAAGAAGGAATCGCTAAGTTAAACAAAGGAAATTGTGTAGAGAAAGAATAGAAATCGGCACAAAGAAAAGAGAGTAAAACAACAGGGTTTTTGACTTTTAGGGAAAAGGTTTTTCGGCAACAGGGTGAAGGAAATTCGACATTAGCCTGGCAACCCTGCATTCGACACTTATTTATAGCCCCTATAGCTAAATTGCCTGGCCCTCAACTCCCCATTCAGCTCCATCACTTCTCCTTTCTTATCTCCTCGTTTTTCTCCCTGGTAACCCCTTGATCTTTTCCTTAATTTTCTTTTCTGAACACTCCCCTTGGAGTCCATCTTTACGCCACTTCCAACCTTCTAGAAGGCCAAAATTAAACTTCTAAAAACACTAAGCTAGGATTCAAACCTTGGATCTCCTTACTAGCTACTAACGCCACCTCCTTACACTCTAAGTGGCGTCACTTAGTCACTCTTCCAAAAGGCTTTTTGATACCATTTTCCCTTATCTTCATTCAAAAGCCCAACTACTTGCCAACAAGGTCCTTTTAATTATTAAACTATAATTTCGTCTACCCCTAGATTCGAACTCAAACCTTGACCAAGACCTACTATCGCGTAATTAACACTTAACCGAAATTGCTAAGCACAAAAAGAAAAAAAATTCAAGATTTCGAGATTTTTCGATTTCGGGATTTTTGGGGATTACATATATCGAGTTTATTTCATACGACCTTACTAAGCTTTGTAGCTTACATCATTTATTTTTCTTTGGTTTATAGTGAATTCAAAGCTAACTCAGATTCGGGGATCGTCGGAGATTTCATCACACTATCCTACAAATAATTTGGTACCTTTAAGCTTATGTTTTAAGTATATGGCATGTATAGGGACTTTGGTCATGCTGGTTATGTTTTGGTAAATATTTTTGCCATTTGAAATGGCTTGTAAATGCATATGTCTTGGTTTGTATATAATAGCCATGAGAGTTGGCTTGTTTTGAGTTAATTTACTTATGTATATGTGTATGTGCATATAGTTTATGATATGTAAGTTGGGGTTGGTTATGGTGATGCTTATTAATAGTTGGTATTATGGAAGTTGAATGCTGATATTGATGATGTTATTTTTTTGTGAATCAAGGTAAAGAATGTATGTTTTAAGTAGCCATATTGATGATCTAAGTTTATGAGATTTTGGGTATAAACAGATTGGTCTATTTTGCAACTTATGTGTATTGAGAAATGTGGTATAGAATATGCATAAATCAGGTTTGAATTGGCTGGTTTAAATGCCTATTTATGCTATATAATGGTGCAAATTGATGTGTTGTAGGTACATTTAAATTTCGGTGGCAAATTGGCTTGGTAAATAGCCTATTTCTGTCCAAACAGGCAAAGACACGGGCGTCTGTCTTAGCTGTGTGTGACACACAGCTATGTTACACGGCCGTGTTTCCCCTGGTATTGAAAGTGAAATCAAGTCAATATGCTCCACACCACCTCACACACGGGCGTGTGACTTGGCCATATGGCGTAAGTCAGTATACCCTACAGGATTGGCATGGCCTAGCACACAGCTTGGCACACAGGCATGTATGGCCATATTTAGGGCACACAGGCTAGCCATACGGGCTTGTGTGTTGGCTGTGTGTCCCAAGTCAGAGAGTAATACAGGGTCGGACACGGGCTGGGGCACAACCATGTGCTTTCATGTCGAATGTCCACATAGCCTATGACACGGGTGTGTCTTTGGCCGTGTGAGGGACACGGCTGGGCCACACTGGCGTGTGTCCCTTTTTTGAGAAAAATTTTCTAACTATTTAAAAAGTTTCCAAAGTTATCATTTTAGTCCCGAACCACTCCCAAAACATGTTTAGAGCCTCGTAAGCTCGTATTAGGGATATTATGATTGAGATTGAATGGTGATTGCTTGAATTGTGAAAATGCAAACGAATTGTATAATTTTTTTATAAGTCCAGTAATGCTCGTAGCCCTATTCTGGTGTTGAATACGGGTGAGGGGTGTTACATCTTATTCTCAATTATATGTGCTCCACTCTTGGTTTAAAATTTCTAGATTATTGATCCATGTTTGATGTACTTAAATCAAAGGAGGAATACACACTTTTTAGGAGTATATCTTGTTTAATTGAGTGGAGTTGCATGCAATCTTAGAAATAGGATGACATAAATGAACCAGATTAGAGTCAAATCTAATAGGAGAATCCATAGCACAAGTTAATGCGATAATAGAGGTTTAATTAGAAAGAAATTTCAATTAATCAACCTAGAGTCAATTGCTCTTACTCTTGAAAGTGATATTAACATAATTTAGAGATTTCTGCGGATCAAGATACTAAGTAAAGAAATTGCATAATTTAGATTAATTGTGACAAATTAAATCTAGGTGAATTCTTTCTTAGGTATTGTTCTGCTTCTTGGTTATTACTCGATTATTTTTGTGAGTTATTCTTTATCTTGTTCGTTAATTAATTAAATTAGTTAATTTTAGTTTTTAACCAATCACTCCAATTATTTGGTTAAATAATAGAAAGAAAATAATTACTAGTACTTTTAGTCTTTGTGGGAATGATATATTTACTCACGATAGCTATACTATTAATTGATAAGTACACTTGCCTTAGTTAGGTTTTTAATTAGTTTAAGACATATTAGTGCTATAAAGGGAAGGCTTGAAAAGTGGAAGGGTTGGAATGACTTTGTGATAGAGTTTAGGGTCTAATATTTCAATTATTTTAATCAGCTTTGGGAGTTTATTTAGGCAAGGGCTGGACACTTTTGAGTTGCTTCGTCAGCTCGTCCTTCTTCCTTCCTCAATTGGACCTTTTAAGCCCTTCTTTCCGCATTCAGCTGTTCGAATTTATCGACCCAATTTTACATTGGATTAAGTTTATTTTTGGAGAGTCTGAGAATATTAATTTGGGACATCCATAACTATTAAATTATCAACTAATTCTTCAAATATGCTTCAACAATTAAATCCTCCCACGATGACTTCAAGGCTGATTTTGCTTCCATTGCAAAAGCTTGCTTGAAATTGGTAGAATTGTATAAATTTAATATAAAAATAGCTAAAAATTAATGTGTATTAAATCATGTCCAATTTAGTTATCTTATAATGAAAGCACAAAATCTGATAGAAAATATTTAGAATTTGAATGAATTAATGATCAGAAGGTGCTGAAAATGTCTATATATTTCAGTGTTTCCAGAGGTCCATCGCCAAGTTAAGAGATCTAAACCAGCATTCCTTGATAGTACTTTACAAGCCAAAATACGGTCCACAATTCCTCAAGGAAGAACCGAATATAGCCACTAAACTTTTCATGATCCATCCGTGTTCACTATGTCACAAACATAGATCGAATCATCAAGTGAGTTGTGGATGACATAATGTTGTTTTAAAGGGCCCAAATCATTTAACTAGTCATCATTCCAGAAATTAACTAGGCTTCCATCACGAACATAAAAAATGAGACCCTTTTTTACATCGTCCAAAATAGTCGCTTTTTAGTCCTTAAAATGTAAGAGTAGTTACTTCGGTGAATGTCAAACGGTAGCAACCCATGTATGTTGTACTTATTTTGCAACACCTGAACCCATAATGCCTCAGTATTAGAAACCAAATTGTAACCCAATTTCATAAGAAAAAGCTTGTTTTTATCTTGCAATCACCTGGTCCCTAGCCCCCTTTTAACCATGGGCATGCAACAGTCCTCCTAGTTAACAAGGAACAACTTCTTCCCTGATGAAGATGACCCCCACAAGAACATGTGGCCATCTTCTAAATTTCATTACAAATTGATATAAGGATGTGGGATGTCACCATAAAGTAGTTTGGAATAGTTAACAACACTAACTTAACCAGTGTCAGGCGACCAACTAGAGATAGTTTCTGTGCATCTAAACCATTAAGCCGACTACGTACTCTACCTAACAAGAATTGAAAAGTGTTGTCCCAACTCTACTGTGAAATAAAGGTACTCCAAGGTACCTTCCCAAATCACTTACTTTAATAAATCCCATTTTGTTGCACAGTCCAGATGCTGCCTCTTTAAACATGTTGCGAGAGAAGAAAACCTAAGTCTTCTGTTTTTCACTCGATGGCCAGAAAAATGATAGGAAGTATTTAAGACTTGCTTTAGACAATATGCTCCCTTCACATCCTTTTTACAAAAGAGAACTAGACCATCAGCAAAGAGCAGACGAGAAATGGCTAGTCCTCTGCGAGAGAGCATTAATGGTTCCCATGATCCCCCTTCAATAGCAGCTTCAATCAGATGACCCAATTGTTCCATACCCAGTAAGAAATGATAAATAGAAAAGGGATCCCCTTGTCTTACACCTCTGGTCAAAATAAAAATTTCAGAGAGAGACCCGTTCCATAAAACATGCATTGACGAGGACGATACATAGTTCATGATAGTGTGAATATGAGATTTTGGAAACCGGTATCATACAAGGTATCATGTAAAAAAATCCCAGCAAACCTGGTCATAAGCTTTTTTTAAGTCCACCTTTATTGCCAACCAACCCTTTTTGCTTTTCATTTGATTCATTATATGTATCACCTCTTAAGAAGTTATAATATTATAAAAAATGTTACATGTGGCTATAAAGCTAGACTAATTTTTGTTTAACCAAAGTCAGCATCACGTGTCGAAGCTGGATAACAATCGTTTTAGTGGTGATCTTATATAAAACAGGACATAAGTTGATGGGTCTAAATTTTTGGATGGAATCTACATTGATGCTTTTAGGAATAATAACCAGGAGCATCTTGTTAAGACTTGGATCTAAATGCCCTTCCACGTAGATATGTCGAACCAACTTGTAAACACTATTCTCCATAATGTCCTAGTTTGTTTGATAAAATTTTGCATGGAATCCATCAACTCCATCCATCGTGATCTAGACATTTAGTGCCCTAAGAAAAGAGTCCCACAATTTCGGGAAACGTCCCTTGATAGGCAAATTTCCAATCGCGTAAGGTTCTACAGTATACAGATTTGAGAAATACTCAATGACATGCCTTTTTACAGTTTCCTCATCATAGAACCATTCATTTTCATTTATTCTCAACGCCTCAATTTTGTTTTGTTTGCACCTCTTTAAAGTAAAACTATGGAAAAATCTCATATTCTTGTCACCATTAGAAAGTCGTTCACTTCTTGACTTTTGAAACCACAACAATTATTCTTGACTTGAGTATTTTCAATTTCATCGTTCCAACGCCTTTTGAATGCGCTCCAACTCCCGCATGGCTCTCCGTTTCTAAATGAAAATGTTTCTAAAAACGGTATGTTCCATTCTTGGATTGTTTGGGACAAATTCTCCAGATTCATAGCAATATCAACTTTTGATTTTCGAGTCTATTTAACATCCCTAAACTTAGGATGCGCTAACCAACTAGCTAAAAAGCGAAAAGGTCTCTCCTCTCCCTTTGTTCTAGATAAATTAGTTGAAGCTAGAATAGGGAAATGGTCAAACTTCAATTTATGTAAATGGAAAAACTGTGGTGTTTTGTGTGAATGATTGACAAATATCATTGCACAGGGATCGATCAAGTCTTTAGAAAAGACTGCGCCTACTCGATGTGAACAACAACCCCTGAAAACCCAAAGCATGAATGTCATTGACAACCTTTTCGCCACCCTCGGGACCAATGAAAGGAAATCAATAAAAAAGGTAGCAAACAAATAATTAGAATATACTAACACACGATGTTTGCAAGTGTGACAGGTCAGTTGTAATACAATTGTACAGTAGAGTACAGAGTACTCCGAGGATTGAACACAAGAGAGTCGGTGATTGAGCAACTTATAGCTACGAGCATGCAAAATAAAGAGTCTAACTAACTAATCACTAAACACTTTAGTACGACAAGCCATAAAATCAAGAATAATTACACTAATTTTGTAACACCCTTACTCGTATTAGACCCGGAACAGGGTACGAGGCATTCTCGGACTTAAACACAAGCAAGCATACAATTCCAAGTCATAAATTTGCGTCCAAATTAAAACCATTTGCATTTAATCATAAAGTCCCTAATATGAGCCTACGAGGCCCAAAACGTGCTTTGGAAGCAGTTTGGGACTAAACTGATAACATTAGAAAATTTTACAACACTTAGAAAATTTTTGCCTAAACAGGGGTCACACGACCGTGTGGCTTGGGACACACCCTTGTGGGCAGGCCGTGTGGTCACACACGCCCGTGTCCCTAACCCGTGTAACTCTCTATTTGTCACCTAAGAACAAATTGAAGTCACACGGCCAAGACATACGCCCGTGTCCTAAGGCCGTGTCCATCACACTGCTGAGACACACGGCCGTGTCTCATACCTATGTGCTCGATACTGAGCATTCTGTTTTGCAACAATTTAGGTGCAGGGGACACACGGCCGGATCACACGCCTATGGGGCTGACTATGTGTCACACACGGCCTAGACACACGCCCGTGTGTCTACCCGTGCAGACAAGAACAAGGCTATTTACCAAGCCATTTTGCCACCCTCTCTTATACACATCTACACAACATCTCATGACACAAATAAGCATGTAAGAGCAACCAAACCATTGAAAATTATGACCATCACATACCAGTACCATATCAACATCTATCATACACACAACATTTATCATGCCCTAAATCATTCATGTCAATTTCATCATTGTCGAAACCATTTTTGAAAACGAGAATTGACTTTATTTAAAAATAAAAATTAAAATGGGAGTCGCCACCGATCTTTATTAGGTGTGATCGGACCACTTTTGTTTTAATAAAATGTTTTAGTTTATGAAAACGGTGTTTTTGGTCCACAAAACTCGAGAGAATGGGTTTGAGAGTCGGTTATGTGTGAGGAAGGATTAGCACCCTCGTCACGCCCAAAATTGGTACCGAATTAATTTGTTATTGTCCTAGAGTAGAAAGTTAAAAATCAAGAATGGATTTAAAATACGATCCCTTTTTATTGACGTCGATTAAAAAACACTTGAATTAGCTTAAAACGATCGTTAAAGACTTCCTCGTCTCGAGATATCGGAGTATCACATCCCATAAGTTAGGACACGATATCATGAATTCCCGAGCGTAAGTTTGTCTTTAATTTAAATTGAAATTCCGTGTATTTTAAAACTCAAAAAGATATTTGGCTATTTAGAACCAACGAGAAAACCGAAACCTCGTAAGTTAGGTCACAATTTCTCGATGTTCCAAAACGCAAAACATTGCCTCATTTAGAAAATTTTCTTTTTTAAATATAGCAAGTATAATGTTTAATAAAGTGCGTTATTCATTTGGATTACAACAATTTATTGGATGAATGTAACGAGACTTCATTCATGGGCGATGATATGAAAATATAGTAATGAATATAAGACAAATATACATGGACACTACATTATACAAATGAATAACAGTAATGCAAACTTACGAAATAAACAAATCAAAATTCACATAATGGCAATAATCACACAAGGTACATCATTTAGATATTAACATTAACAATTAAAGACAAACAAATTTAATAATAATTTAAAAAGTGTAAAACAAATAAAAATGAATAAGATGTAAAACAATTTTAAAATGATAATGAGGTTAAAATAATGTGAAAAAGGAGATTTAAAATTGACAATATGTAAAACAATTTAAAATAGAGGATATATATATATAGAAAATATTAAAATAGGTAATATATATATATAATAAATACTATATGAAAAAACCTGAAATGAACAATAATAAAACAATTTAAAACAAATAAGGGAGTTTAAAATAAGTTGTATAAGACAAATTTAAATAAGAGCAAGACAAGTTTAAAATAATATATATAAACAAATTTAAAATAAATATTAAGAGGCTCAAAGTAACAATATGTAAAAGAAATTTAAAATAAATAATGTACAAGAAATTTTTAAAGTAAATAACATATAAAATAATTTAAACCAAGTAATGCATATAAAACTTTAAAATGGATAGTACACAAAGATTTAAAATAAATCATATGTGGAAAAAAATTTAAAATAATTAATATGTAAAAATAATTTTTAAAATACATAATATATATATATACAAGAAGTGTGTAAAACAGTTTAATATAAGTAATATATACGAAATCTTAAGGTAAATAATGATAAAAAATTTTGCAATGAATAATAAAAGAATTTAAAATCGTTCACATATAAAATAGCATAACAAAGTAACATATAAAATTTAAAGTATATAAGATGGTTTAACATAAATAATGTACAAAATATTTAGAATAAATGAGGTGAAAAGAGGAATTTGAGATAAAACAATGTATAAAAATCGTTTAAATAAAAAGTATGTGTATATATATATGAATTTAGGGTACAAAGATACATATATAGAAAAAATTTAAAATGAATACTACATATGACGATTTAGAAGAGATAATATATGTGAAATATTTAAAATAGATGATAGTTTAAAGCACATGATATGTTCAAAAATAGTGGCAATAATAATAGTAATAATAAATAAATAATATAACATTTGAAGGTATAGAAGATATACACAAACATATGATAAAAAGATAACAATGAGGGTAGAAATAAAAATAAATCCAATCCATAAAAATAATAATGAGTAAATGAATAAACAAACAAATAGATATTAAATATTAACTAAATCAGATTAATAGTATAATCATAATAACATTAATAAAATAAATAATCAACCACCAACAATAATGAAAAGTATAAATAGAACGAGTAATTCATGAAATAAAATGATAAAGAATATAAAAATAATAAAATAAAATAAAAATAAAAGAATGATGAATGAATAAATAAATTAGGACTTAAGTTGAAATTTAAATAAATTTAAGATGCAAATTATAAAATATAAAATATAGGTCACTAAGGACCGAGGCGAAACGCGCATAAAGAACGAGGGGCTGATTGGGAAAATATTCCCAGCCCTCTTTGCGCAGTGTTTCGTCAATCTAGGCCAAGGACCAAATCAAAAATAAAATAAAACAAAAGGGTTAAATTTAAAAAAAAAGATATAAAGCTATATAGGATTAAAATGAAGAGGACAATAAATGCGGAGGGACTAAAGCGAGTATTTCCCCTTTTTAAAGAAATGCGCGGTGTAACGCCCCAATTTTCAGGAATTCTGTGAATGTTGGCATAGGTTTAATTATGTTAGTGGGCCTCTAGAAGGCCCAAGCTTAAGATAGAACCCGGCAATTTTAGTTAATTTTTGTTCCATAAAAAAAAGGAGTGAAATTATGAAATAGGACCTATGTGAAAATGTTTGAAAATGCTATAGGCCAAATTGAAGTGGCCAAATAAATAGGAGTGCAAAATAGGAGGATTTGCATGACAAACCTCCCATTTTACATGAAGTGGCCAGCCATCATGTTGTTGTAGACAAAATATGCACTTGATATTCATAATTTATGGTACAAATTGATACAAATTGATAATAGGTTAGGTAAATGTTCCATGATAATAGATTAGGTAAATGTTCCATGATAATGGCTTAGGTAAATGTTTCATGATAATGGGTTAGGTAAATGTTTCATGATAATAATTTCATGTCTTTTGTATTAAAGAACTAAATGGATGAAATATGAAATTTTATTAAAAGAAAAAGGGGTGAAAAGAACAAAATTTTGTCCATCTTTGTTCATCATAGCTGAAAGTTAGAGAAGAGAAAGGAGAGGAGAAAACTCTTGAGTATTCGGTCACTAAGAGGAGGAAAATTGAAGGTAAGTTCTTGGTACCTTAGTTCTATTTTGAGGTTCATGAGTTCTTCTTGATTCTACCTTAACTCTTGAAGCATATTTTGGTTTTTAGTTGTGTTGTGAGCATTTAGTCATGAATTAAAATGAAGGAAATGGTTGCTGTTTCATGTTCTTTTGATGAAAAATGGAAGATAGGTGAAGTTGAGCCAAAGAAATGAGCATGCATGTGCCTTAGATGCAAAAAGGGAAAAATCGGCTAACATGTTGTGCTTTAAAATGATGAAATAGAGATTATACTTAAGTAAAATCATAGATATGTGATGATTGATTGGTGATATACATGTTTAAATAACATGCATGCAAGGTATGTATGAAAGAATGATTTGGTAATAAATCTGCTTGGGACAGTAGCAGTAATGTGACTTTGGAAAATCACCATAAATTGTGGGAGATGAATTAGAAGCTGAATAAATTGTGTAACTAAAGCTTATTGAGTCTAGTTTCTAATGAAATAAACAAGAACATATTTTTAATTTTGTACAATGATAAATTTGATTCGTAATGAAGAGTGGTCAGATTAGTCAAATAGTGAAACATGGGAAACTTTGAGAAACATCTGGTGTTGATTGGCTAAACCAAAAATTATGAAAATTTTATGGATGGAAGATATATGAGTCTATTTTCAAGGAAAATTAACGGAACTTGATTTGGAGTTTCGTAGCTTCAGTTATAAATGATTTAGTGACTATTGCTCAGGAAGACAGCTTGCAGTGAAATTATGATTATGTGGTAAACATTGACAAAAATTTGTTAATGAGTTGCTTATTGTTTTCTTATAAGCTTACTATGATCTGTAGGTGTGGTTGGCCGAATATTGAAAGGGGTTAATACGTAGTTTGTATTTGAATAGTTAGATTAACGTGTTAGTAATCCAATTGTAGGCGGTTCGTGTGTGGATCTTGTCAGCATATCGTCGCAAATAGGTGTGTAACTAACACCCTCTTTCTTAGTCTGGATCGGCAAAAGTCGAAAAGCCGAAATGCCAAAAACCGGTATTTTGTAGATTTGCGAGTGTGCGAATGCTCGTGAGGTAAATCGATTAATGTTTTTGGTAAGCTGCAAAATTTGGACTGCAAAGTGCATGATTTCTGCGCCTTCGATATTTTTGGGCTTAATGGGCCAAAATTGGAATGATGGGCCAACGGGCCCAATTCGGTAAGAACCCTCGGTACGTGATTCTGTCGTACATGAAAGGTAGGAATATGCATGAAAAACCCTAAAATAGATAAATTACTGAAATACCTTTAAAAGTGGAAAATTTACAGTTTTACCCCTAGGAGATAAATTACCGAAATACCCCTAGGGTTAAATTGACTTAAATGCATGTTTGATTGTTGTTATTTACTGCATGCCATGTTGTTATTATCTAATGCATGGGATTGGGATATTGACGGAGGAAGTACTGAAAGTGGCTTGTCCACGTACTGGAGGCTTTCCCTCAATTTATTGTTAACTGAGCAGCAAGGCTGCAACTGTGGAGTGTTGGGCTGGGTGGGTTGAGCTATTCCCCACATAGAGTGTATGGCTGGTACGGGTGGAGTGTAGTGGTTGGTGGGTTGAGTAGTCTCCCCAAATGGGCTTGCATATGTTTACTGATGTTGCATGTATTTTGAAATGGGCCTATGGGCCATATTGTTATCTGAATAAGGGGCTAAGGCCCAGTTTATTGTAATCTGAAAAGGGCTCTGGCCCAGTACCACTGTTACCCAAATGGGCTTGCATATGTTTACTGATGTTGCATGTATTTTGAAATGGGCCTATGGGCCATACTGTTATCTGAATAAGGGTCTAAGGCCCAGTTTATTGTAATCTGAAAAGGGCTCTGGCCCAGTACCGCTATTACCTGAATGGGCTTAGGCCCAATGGGCTTGAGCTGACTTGGGCTTTGAATGGGTTTTCCTTACACACTGAGTTTCCCCAAACTCACCCCTTTTATTTTCATCCACGCAGGAAATCCCCAACCATAGTGGGCTTGGAGCTGTGAGGGAATTCGGAGTGGCCACCCGTTCTGAAAGTTTGATTTTCTTCTGGTGAACTGGACATCCTTTTATTTACGTTTGAAGTTTTTGGGCTTTTAAATGTAATAAGGCCGCTTAATTATTTTTAATGGTTTTAATATGTATTACTAAGATAGGTAATACTTATTTTAACTGTTGAAATTGGATAGCTTTAGGGCGCGTTTTCAAAAACAACAATTGATTTCAAAACAACACGACAACAAGCAAAGCTTCCGCAATGAAAGTATTTTCCAAAATTAATCACTTTTCCTAAAAATGACTTAATCAAATCGGTTTCCTAGAAATATCCATGACGTTAAGGTGTGGCAATGGCGGTATGCATGTCTAGGATTGGATCCGAAGGGAGCTTGGTACTTAAGCAGTCCGATGGACTCACCACCTCTTTTCCGGTTTCCTACCTGGTCACAGCTTCCATTCACTTTAACCTTTAATGAATTAATCTTTTGAACATCAAGTACGATTTTCTGGACTTAGAATGGAAATTTATTTTTACGTTTTTGATGTGGCATGCTGAATCCGGCCATAACTTCTGGGCCGGGTTTGGGGTGCTACATTTAGTGGTATCAGAGCCTAGGTTGCAACAACTCGGCTGTGGAATAGGTTTACAAAAAAAAGATTTTCGAAAGCAAAAATTTTATAAAGAATGCGAAAAACTCGATTTTCAAAATTTAAATCTTTAGAAGGTGGCATTCCGAATCTCCGGCTCAAGTCTGTAAGTATTACTCTGAACTCTTCTGAATATTTTTTTGACTTATCTGTCTGTACTGAAATCCTGCTAGGATACTCTAGATAGGATGATACTGAAACCATAGGAAAATCTGATAAGAGACTGAAACTGTAGCTAGACTTCGATTCTGCGAAAACAAACTCTGAACTACTGTCTGATTCATAAAACATCTGTAATAAACACTGGAATATTAATTGATACATAAAAATTCGTAATCAAGATAATACGATATGAGTACAAGAGGCCGTGGACCGAGCCAAGGAAGTGCTCGAGCGAGATCTTCGTCTTCGAGACATATGTCGGCGGTGGATGCACCGGTACCACTGGCAACAGAGGTAGAGTCTCATGACCGCGGTGCCGAGGATGATGCCCTGTCACAAGCAATGCTTCGTGTTCTGGAAAGGGTTGCCGGGACAAGTTCGGGCAACGAAATTCGAGGATCGATTTTTGAACGACTCTGGGCCAACGGAGCGGAGATATTTAACGGTGCGTCTGGTATAGCCCCGAATGTGGCGGAATATTGGTTGGAGGCCACAGAACGGATTATGGACAACTTGGACTGCTCTTAGGAGATTGTGAGTGGGGTATCTGTACTAAGTCATTTGAGTCACTCAGTTAGGGTAGACAAACTGTATAGGGATGTACCCTTAGAAACTCAAGGTAAGATTTTCCCTGGAGATCTGATGGAGTTACTGTTCGGAGAGTTTGATCTCATTTTGGGAATGGACTGGCTTGTTAAGCATAAAGCGACCTTGGATTGTGCTGCTAAACGAATGGTGTTAAGGACCACAAAGGATGAGGAGGTTATGGTGATAGGTGAGCGAAGGGATTATTTGTCCAATGTGGTGTCGGCATTAAGAGCCGAAAAGTGGATTCGGAAAGGTTGTGAGGCCTATTTGGCATTTGTAAGTCAGTCGGAAGAGGAAGGACTGACAGTGAATAAGGTTAGGACTGTAAAGGAGTTCCAAGATGTTTTTCCAGAGGAGCTTCCAGGATTGCCTCCGAATCGAGAAGTAGAGTTTGGAATCGACTTATTGCCTGGAACGGCACCAGTGTCTATCGCACCGTATAGAATGGCACCGAAGGAGTTGGTGGAGCTAAAGGCACAAATTCAAGAGTTGTTGGATAGGGGCTTCATTAGGCTAAGCGTGTCTCCATAGGGAGCACCGGTGCTATTCGTGAAAAAGAAGAATGGTACGATGCGGATGTGCATTAATTATCGCCAATTGAACAAACTGACGATTAAGAATAAGTATCCACTGCCAAGGATTGATGATCTGTTCGACCAGTTTAGAGGAGCTTCTGTATTTTCCAAGATCGACCTTCGATCTGGATATCATCAGTTAAGGGTCAAGGAGGCAGATATCTATAAGACAGCATTCAGGACTCGGTATGGTCATTACGAGTTTCTGGTTATGCCATTTGGACTGACGAACGCTCCTGCAGCATTTATGGATCTGATAAATCGTGTGTTCCAACCATTTTTTGATCAGTTCGTAGTCTTCTTTATTAACGATATCCTGGTATATTCTGAAACTGAAGCGAAACATGATAAGCATCTCCGTATAGTGCTGCAAGTGTTAAGGGAGAAGGAACTCTTTGTGAAGTTCAGAAAGTTTGAACTTTGGTTGAGGGAGGTAACCTTCTTAGGACATGCGGTCTCTGCTGAGGGGATTAAGGTGGACCCTCGGAAAATTGAAGCAATTTTGGAGTGGAAGCCGCCTAGGTCACTGCCAAAAATACGGAGTTTCCTAGGATTGGCAGGATACTACAGAAGGTTTGTGGAAGGTTTTTCTATGATGGCAGCACCTCTGACAAAACTCATAAGGAAAGGAGTACCGTTTGTATGGACTGAGAAGCAGCAGGAAGCTTTTGAGAAGTTGAAGAAAGTTCTGACTGAAGCACCTGTGTTGATTCAGCCGGAGTCTGGGAAGGATTTTAGTGTGTACAGTGACGTATCACACGTGGGTTTGGGCTGCGTGTTAATGCAAGAGGGTAAAGTGGTTGCATATGCATCACGACAGCTTAAGCCTCATGAGGGGAACTATCTGACTCATGATTTAGAGTTGGCAGCAGTGATATTTGCATTTAAGATTTGGAGACATTACTTGTATGGAGAAAGGTGTATTATATACACTGACCATAAGAGTCTTAAGTATTTGTTGACTCAGAAGGAGCTGAACCTTAGGCAAATGAGATGGATTGAGTTACTTAAGGATTATGACGTTCGATCGAGTATCACCCAGGCAAGGCTAATGTGGTAGCCGATGCTCTAAGTCTTAGAGCTGTATCTGATCTAAGAGCAATGTTTGCTCGTCTGAGTCTGTATGATGATGGAAGTCTGTTGGCTGAGTTGCAAGTGAGGCCAACCTGGGTAGATCAGATTAAGGAAAAGCAATTGAACGATGAGTCTTTAGTTGCTTGTTTCCAACAAGTTAAGGAAGGGGAAACTTCTGAGTTTGGGTTAGATGGTGAAGGAGTTCTGTGTTTCCGAGGAAGAATTTATGTTCCGAAAGACTCTGATTTGAGGCAGACAATATTGAAAGAAGCTCATGGAGGACTGTGTGCCATGCATCCTGGAGGGAATAAGTTGTATCACGACTTGCGAGAATTGTACTGGTGGCCTGGACTTAAACGAGAAGTAACGGAGTTTGTAGGGAAATGTCTGACATGCCAGCAAGTGAAATCTGAGCATCAATTACCTTCTGGACTGTTACAGCCAGTGAAGATACCACTTTGGAAGTGGGAAAGGCTAACCATGGACTTTGTGAGTGGGCTGCCCTTGACACCATCGAAGAAAGACTCGGTGTGGGTGATTGTGGATAGGTTGACCAAATCAGCCCATTTCATACCTGTACGTACTGACTTTTCGCTTCAAAAGTTAGCCAAGCTGTATGTGGCAGAGATTGTACGACTTCGTGGAGTCCCAGTTTCGATTGTCTCTGACCGGGATCCCAGATTCACATCTCGGTTTTGGCAAAAGTTGCATGAGGTGTTAGGGACGCAATTGAAATTTAGTGTGACAGCCCAAAATTGACCCTAGTCGGGAAGTGGTTTCGGGACCGCTAAACCGAGTCACCGAAAGGTTTGAATGTGATGTTTATTGTCTAGAATATGTAATCATGAATGTGTGAAAATTTCAAGCTTCGATTTAGTCGATTGCATGTGAATTTAGTCAATAGGACTTATATGAGAAAATTTTAAAATGTGATAGGTCAATGCATGAGGACCTATTAGTGCATGTGGAAGAAAAAGGGGACTTGCATGTCAAATTCCCCCTCCCTAATATGTAGTGGCCGGCCATGCTATGGGTGGAAACATGTCACCAACATGTTGTGTTAGTGATGTATGGTAAGGAAAATAAAATAATAAGCATGATAATTAAATAATGAAAGGAAGGGTGATGAAAAAAAAAGAAAAATAATAATAATGGTCTCATGCATACACCCCATTGCCGTGAGCTAAAAGAAGGAAAAGAAAGGTTTTGTTCATCCTTTTTCAACCTCTTTTGACCGAAAATCCTAAGGAAGAGGATTAGGAGGAAGTTTGGCCATGCATGTAACTAGATTGAGGTATGTTTAATGTTATTCTTTGAGATTCATGTATATTTTAAGTTGTAAGTTCAAAATCTACCTAGCCATGGTTCAAACTTTGTTAAATGATGGAGATGACATTCGGCCATGAATGTTACGTTCTTGGTTGGTATTTTGATGTCTTTGGTGATGAGGTAAGGAGATGGTTGACTTTGGGTGTTTAATAAAAGGGTTTGGATGTGAGAGTGTGTGAGAAGTAGAAATGAGGAGTCTTAGCAACTCCATGAAGGTTCGGCCATGGTAGTTTGAGGATTAGAGATTTTATTTCTTGTTAAAAATTTGATGAATCCTAGCGTGTGAAGTGTTTGAACCAACTAAGGATTAATAGATGCATGGGTACAAAGTAGGAAGAATCGGCTACTATGGTTGACACCAACGCCGAATGTAAAGATGTTATAGTAAATAATGTATGTGATTTGAGTTGATAATGTGAAAAAGGATAATTAGATGTATTATAAATGATATAAAGATTTTAGAAATTATTTTGGTTAGGTGTGTGTATGATTAAGTATATTCGGCAATATACTTAAAGTGAGTACTTGATATTATATGGGAGTATGTATATTCGGCCACATGAGTAAATATATATATGATGTTAAATTTGATTATGTATAATGGGCATTAAGATGTGGAACTTAAGAAATGTAGTCATATGTGGAATTACATGATGTTATAGTTGACATTGTACACACATACATCCATTCGGCCATCAACATGAGTAATTAGTGAGGATGGTTGCCGAATATACAAACATACATAAGCATGTGTAATTGAATTATGAATGTTTAACAAGATGGTTAAACTAGTGAATTATTGATTAAGCTCAAGGAGCTAAAGGAGGAGAATCAAGCAAAGGCAAAGAAAAGATCACTGAGTAGCCGAGTTGGAACCGTCTTACCCAACACAAGGTAAGTCATTAAGCATGTAGTTGGTATTATTTCAAATGGTCATAATGTTTATGTATTGATGCTGAATGGAATGAATAAATATACATATATATATATATATGCATGTACGTATGTGATGATGAAATTGTTGAATGAAAAGAAAAGAGGTAAGATGTACTGAGTTGTTGATCTCGGCACTAAACGTGCGGGTATAACCATTTATGACCATGAGATTGGCGCTAAGTGCGCGGGATTAAATTGTACAGCACTAAGTGTGCGATTTGACTATGTTACACTAAGTGTGCGAAATGAATATGATGCACTAAGTGTGCGAATTGACCATGCGGCACTAAGTGTGCGAGTTTGACTATGTAGCACTAAGTGTGCGATTTGATTACGTAGCACTAAGTGTGCGAGTTGATTATATAGCACTGAGTGTGCGGACTCAATATACATTCATGAATCATTATGGACACTATGTGTGCGACACTATTGAGTCGATCGCGGACAGCGGATCGGGTAAGTGTCTTGAGTACATGGCTAATAGGTGCTATGCTTATACTTGGTGTTGAGCTCGGTAAGTTTGAACCTATGTGACAAATATACTTGAAGTCACGTACATAAAATTTATCGTAGGATGGGTGAAAGGCCGTTTAGTCGTTTGATTGTAACGAAAATAAATTGATTTATGAAAATGCCTCAATGTCCTATTGATGAGTATATGGAATGTGAATGCATGAATTGATATGAAACTGAATCGATAGGTTGGAGGAACTATGGTATGGTTCGGTATGGATGGAGTAAATTGTCTCGTTCCATTTTGTTTCCTCTTGTGATAATGTTATTGATGGATGGTAGTGCATTGCTTATGACTTACTGAGTTATAAACTCACTCGGTGTTTCCTTGTCACCCATTATAGGTTGCTTGGACTCATCTATTTTTGCGGGGTCAGGCCGTCATCGAAGTCATCACACCGGATAGCAAGTTTTGGTACTTTCTTCTTAGTCGGCTTAGAAGAACATTTTGGCATGTATAAGCTATTACGTTGTGTTTGAACTTTGGCATGTAAACTTTAAGCCATGCGAAAATGGCACGAATGTTTGATTGAGTTGGATCAAGGGTAGGCATGAAATGGACCTAGTTACTTTCGTAACAGATGCTGGCAGCAGCAGTGTCATGAGATTGAAAAATCACTAAAAATAGTAGGAGTGGAATTAATTGATGAATAAATTATGTAATCGAAGCTCGATGAGTCTGTTTTCATGAGGAAGTAATGAAAAGATCATATGGGCAGTATATTAAGAGATAATCAGATTTTTGTGGGACACGGCCAGAACGGTTTCTGGATTCCCTGCTCCGACTTTGGAAATTCATTATAAATTAACCAGAGATAATTAGGGGTCGTACCATATATGTACAGATTCCTCTCTGAGTCTAGTTTTCATAGAAACAAACAGCATCAGTATTGAATCCCCGAGCAGGGAGATATCCAAGTCGTAATAGAAAAAGGTCAGTGTAGTCGACCCCTGCAACATGGGAGACTTTGACTAATAAACTGTACTAATTGGCCTGACCAAAAATTCTAGAAAAAAATACATAGATGGGCACAGGAGTCTAGTTTCTGGGAAAAATCACGAAACTGATTTTTGAGTTATGAAACTCAAGATATGATTTTTAAAACGACTAGTACACAGATTGGGCAGTGTCTGGAAAATAAATTTTATAAGGGGTTAAAGTCAGTTAACACCTCGTGTCCGACTCCGGTGTCGGTTTCGGGTTCGGGGTGTTACATTTGATTGGTATCAGAGCTATGGTTTAGTCGGTTCTAGGACTACCATAGCGCGTATGTGTCTAGCTATACATGCCGAATGTTAATGTTTAAATGTGTGATGACTTCTGACGGTTGAAATGTTTTTGTTTTGATTAGTAAATGGACCCCGGTGAAGAAAGAACCCTAGCGGATGACGTTGAGAGCGTAGCGGCTGCTCCTGCACAAGGGACGCCGCCTGTTGAACCTCAGTCATCTGCGAATAATCAAGGTGAGGGGGCTAAACAAGCCTTCTTTACCATGATGAATGAGTGGGTCGCGCAATATGCCCGAACCAACCCGGCTGTCCAACAATTCCCAAATTTGAATAATCCACCCCAAGAGCCTGTAATGCCATCAGTCGCTGATCCTGTGAGGCTGAGTAAGCCACCTGTAGACTTGATTAGGAAGCGTGGGGCCGAGGAGTTCAAGGCCATAGTAACTGATGATGCCGAAAGGGCCGAGTTCTGGCTTGATAACACCATTCGGGTGTTCGATGAATTGTCATGCACACCCGACGAATGTCTAAAATGTGCTGTATCTTTGTTGCGAGACTCAGCCTACTATTGGTGGAGGACCTTGATTTCCATAGTCCCGAACGAGCGAGTAACTTGGGACTTCTTTCAAACGGAATTCCGAAAGAAATTTATTAGCCAACGGTTCATTGATCAGAAGCGTAAGGAGTTCTTGGATCTCAAGCAAGGCCGTATGACTATATCTGAATACGAACATGAATTCGTAAGACTCAGTAGGTATGCCCGGGAGTGTGTAGCTGATGAGGTTGCTATGTGCAAAAGATTCGAGGAAGGATTGAATGAAGATTTAAAGCTACTAATGGGTATTTTGGAAATAAAAGAATTCGTAACACTAGTCGAACGAGCCTGCAAGGCGGAAGAACTTGGAAAGGAGAAGAGGAAGGCTGAATTTGAAGCTAGAGATTATCGTAAAAGATCGACGGGTAAAGCTCCGTTCTCAGCTGTAAAGAAGTTCAGGGAGGACATTAATAAGTCGAGGGCGACTGCGGGAATTTCCATCAGGGCAAGACCATCGATGGGCTCCCGAGCTACTTCGGTAGCTAGTGTGGGCAATAATTGTCACGAGAAACCTGAATGTCCCCAATATGGAAGACGACACCTAGGTGAATGTTGGGGCAAGTCTACTAGCAGGGCCTGTTACGGATGCGGTTCGAAGGACCACTTCATTAGAGATTGCACGGAGCTGGATGAGAAGAATAAGATTCAAGGTGCAAGACCTAGTGGAGTGACATCTAGAGGTAGACCACCGAGCATTTTAGGAGGCAGGGGTGGTAGTCAGAGGGGGGCCTCTGATACGGCCGATCGAGCCGAGAACCGTACTCCTGCTAGAGCATATGCCATTCGCGCACGAGAGGAGGCATCCTTCCCCGACGTCATCACTGGTACCTTCACTCTCTTTGATACTAATGTGATTGCATTGATTGACCCTGGTTCTACTCATTCATATGTATGCGAAACCTTAGCAACCAGTAAGACTCTACCTGTTGAGTCTACTGAGCTCGTAATTCGAGTATCAAACCCTTTGGGTCAATGCGTACTTGTTGATAAAGTGTGTAAGAGATGCCCTCTAATAATCCGAGAATCCTGTTTTCCGGCCGATTTGATGCTTTTGCCGTTCGACGAGTTTGATGTTATTCTTGGTTTGGATTGGTTAACCGCGCATGATGCGGTTGTGAATTGCAAAAGCAAGACTATCGATTTGAGGTGCGCAAATAACGAAATAATCCGAGTTGAGTCTGCGGACTTAAGGGGGTTGCCAGCTGTAATATCAGCAATGTTGGCCCAGAAATATGTAAGGAAAGGGTGCGAAGCATACCTCGCGTATGTACTTGATGACAAGGAGTTAGAAAAGAAACCCGAATCGGTGCCGGTGGTTTGTGAATACCCGGATGTTTTTCCTGAAGAGTTACCGGGTTTGCCACCTGTTCGGGAGGTAGAGTTTGGTATTGAGCTTGTACCTGGAACTACGCCAATTTCGATCGCTCCGTATCGTATGGCACTAACCGAGTTAAAAGAGTTGAAAGCTCAGTTGCAAGAATTGACGGATAGAGGTTTCGCTCGACCGAGTTTCTCACCTTGGGGTGCACCAGTATTGTTCGTGAAAAAGAAGGACGGAACCATGAGGTTGTGCATTGACTATCGTCAACTGAATAAAGTGACGATAAAGAATAAGTATCCGTTACCGCGTATTGATGATCTGTTCGATCAATTAAAGGGAGCATCGGTGTTTTCAAAGATAGATTTGAGATCGGGTTATTATCAGTTGCGGATTCGAGATTCGGACGTACCCAAAACTGCTTTCAGAACGAGGTACGGTCACTACGAGTTCTTAGTGATGCCGTTTGGGCTCACTAATGCCCCTGCGGTGTTTATGGATTTGATGAATCGGATCTTCAGGCCGTATTTGGATCGGTTCGTAGTTGTGTTTATTGATGACATCTTGGTCTATTCAAGAGATGAGACCGAACATGCCGAGCATCTGAGGCTAGTGTTGCAAATTTTGCGGGATAAGCAGTTATATGCTAAGTTCAGTAAGTGTGAGTTCTGGTTAAGAGAGGTTAGCTTCTTGGGTCATGTGGTATCCGCATCGGGTATTCGAGTTGACCCGAGCAAAGTTTCAGCCATACTTAACTGGAAGCCTCCGAGAAATGTTACCGAAGTCCGGAGCTTTCTAGGGCTCGCCGGTTATTACCGACGATTTGTCAAAGGTTTCTCGATGATAGCCACACCAATGACGAAGCTACTTCAAAAGGATGTTAAGTTCGAATGGACGGAGAAATGTCAGAAAAGCTTCGATCAACTGAAAACTCATTTGACTGAAGCTCCAATTTTGGTGCAACCCGAATCGGGTAAAGAGTTTGTCATTTATAGTGACGCATCCCTACTTGGGTTGGGTTGCGTATTGATGCAAGAAGGTCGAGTTGTGGCCTATGCGTCGAGACAATTGAAGCCACACGAGAGAAATTATCCGACCCATGATCTCGAACTAGCCGCCATTGTGTTTGCATTGAAAATATGGCGACATTATTTGTTTGGTGAGAAGTGCCATGTGTTTTCGGATCACAAAAGTCTCAAATATTTGATGACTCAACGAGACTTGAATCTGCGACAAAGACGTTGGCTTGAGTTGTTGAAAGATTACGAGCTTGTCATTGATTACCACCCGGGAAAGGCTAATGTGGTTGCGGACGCCTTAAGCCGGAAATCACTGTTTGCTTTGCGAGCGATGAATGTACACTTGTCTGTTCTACCTGACAATGTGTTAGTAGCTGAATTAAAAGCCAAACCATTATTGACTCATCAAATTCGTGAAGCTCAGAAAGTCGATGATGAATTGGTTGCAAAACGAGCTGAGTGTGTTCCGAACAAGGAATCGGAGTTTCAGATTGATGATGATGGTTGTTTGAGGTTTAGAAGTCGTTTGTGTGTTCCAAGGAATTCGGAACTCATTCCGATGATTCTGAACGAAGCCCATTGTAGCCGAATGTCAATCCACCCGGGGAGCACGAAAATGTACAACGACTTGAAACGTCGATTTTGGTGGCATGGTATGAAACGAGACATCTCCGACTTTGTTTCGAGATGTTTAATATGTCAACAAGTGAAAGCGAAACATCAAGTGCCTTCAGGGTTACTTCAGCCGATCATGATACCCGAGTGGAAATGGGACCGAGTCACAATGGACTTTGTGTCCGGACTGCCATTGTCCGCAAGTAAGAAGGATGCGATTTGGGTTGTTGTTGATAGGTTGACTAAGTCGGCTCACTTTATCCCCGTGCGTACGGATCTTTCATTGGATAAACTAGCCGAATTGTATGTCTCTCAGATTGTGAGATTACATGGAGTACCTATTTCTATCGTGTCGGATAGAGATCCGAGATTCAGCTCACGATTTTGGAAGAAATTGCAAGAAGCTTTGGGTACCAAGCTGCATTTTAGCACCGCTTTTCACCCCCAAACCGATGGTCAATCCGAGCGGATAATTCAGATACTTGAGGATATGTTGAGATGTTGCATCCTCGAGTTCAGTAGTTCATGGGAACGGTATTTACCTTTGATTGAATTCGCTTACAACAATAGTTTTCAATCAAGTATTAAGATGGCACCTTATGAGGCTTTGTACGGTCGTAAATGCCGTACGCCATTGTTTTGGACCGAGCTTGGTGAAAGTAAAATTTTCGGAGTTGATTTGATTAAAGATGCCGAACAAAAAGTAAAGGTAATCCGCGAAAGTCTGAAGGTAGCCACAGATCGTCAAAAATCGTATGCGGATTTAAAACGAAAGGACTTTGAATATCAGGTGGGAGATAAAGTGTTTCTTAAAGTGTCACCTTGGAAGAAGGTACTCAGATTTGGCCGTAAAGGCAAGTTGAGCCCGAGATTCATTGGGCCGTACGAAATTTCCGAACGAGTGGGGCCAGTTGCATATAGATTGATTTTGCCCCCTGAACTTGAAAGGATGCACGATGTCTTCCATGTTTCAATGCTTCGACGTTATAGATCCGATCCGTCACATGTGATTAATCCCTCAGAAGTTGAAATTCAATCTAACTTGAGCTATGAAGAAGAACCGATTCGTATCCTAGCTCGTGAAGTGAAAGAGTTGCGAAATAAAAGGGTTCCGTTGGTTAAGGTGTTGTGGCTCAAACACGGGATCGAGGAAGCAACCTGGGAACCCGAGAGCTCAATGAAAGAACGATATCCAAACCTATTTACCGGTAAGATTTTCGAGGACGAAAATTTCTTAAGTGAGGGAGAGTTGTGACAGCCCAAAATTGACCCTAGTCGGGAAGTGGTTTCGGGACCACTAAACCGAGTCACCGAAAGGTTTGAATGTGATGTTTATTGTCTAGAATATGTAATCATGAATGTGTGAAAATTTCAAGCTTCGATTTAGTCGATTGCATGTGAATTTAGTCAATAGGACTTATATGAGAAAATTTTAAAATGTGATAGGTCAATGCATGAGGACCTATTAGTGCATGTGGAAGAAAAAGGGGACTTGCATGTCAAATTCCCCCTCCCTAATATGTAGTGGCCGGCCATGCTATGGGTGGAAACATGTCACCAACATGTTGTGTTAGTGATGTATGGTAAGGAAAATAAAATAATAAGCATGATAATTAAATAATGAAAGGAAGGGTGATGAAAAAAAAAAGAAAAAAAAATAATAATGGTCTCATGCATACACCCCATTGCCGTGAGCTAAAGGAAGGAAAAGAAAGGTTTTGTTCATCCTTTTTCAACCTCTTTTGACCGAAAATCCTAAGGAAGAGGATTAGGAGGAAGTTTGGCCATGCATGTAACTAGATTGAGGTATGTTTAATGTTATTCTTTGAGATTCATGTATATTTTAAGTTGTAAGTTCAAAATCTACCTAGCCATGGTTCAAACTTTGTTAAATGATGGAGATGACATTCGCCATGAATGTTACGTTCTTGGTTGGTATTTTGATGTCTTTGGTGATGAGGTAAGGAGATGGTTGACTTTGGGTGTTTAATAAAAGGGTTTGGATGTGAGAGTGTTTGAGAAGTAGAAATGAGGAGTCTTAGCAACTCCATGAAGGTTCGGCCATGGTAGTTTGAGGATTAGAGATTTTATTTCTTGTTAAAAATTTGATGAATCCTAGTGTGTGAAGTGTTTGAACCAACTAAGGATTAATAGATGCATGGGTACAAAGTAGGAAGAATCGGCTACTATGGTTGACACCAATGCCGAATGTAAAGATGTTATAGTAAATAATGTATGTGATTTGAGTTGATAATGTGAAAAAGGATAATTAGATGTATTATAAATGATATAAAGATTTTAGAAATTATTTTGGTTAGGTGTGTGTATGATTAAGTATATTCGGCAATATACTTAAAGTGAGTACTTGATATTATATGGGAGTATGTATATTCGGCCACATGAGTAAATATATATATGATGTTAAATTTGATTATGTATAATGGGCATTAAGATGTGGAACTTAAGAAATGTAGTCATATGTGGAATTACATGATGTTATAGTTGACATTGTACACACATACATCCATTCGGCCATCAACATGAGTAATTAGTGAGGATGGTTGCCGAATATACAAACATACATAAGCATGTGTAATTGAATTATGAATGTTTAACAAGATGGTTAAACTAGTGAATTATTGATTAAGCTCAAGGAGCTAAAGGAGGAGAATCAAGCAAAGGCAAAGAAAAGATCATTGAGTAGCCGAGTTGGAACCGTCTTACCCAACACAAGGTAAGTCATTAAGCATGTAGTTGGTATTATTTCAAATGGTCATAATGTTTATGTATTGATGCTGAATGGAATGAATAAATATACATATATATATATATATGCATGTACGTATGTGATGATGAAATTGTTGAATGAAAAGAAAAGAGGTAAGATGTACTGAGTTGTTGATCTCGGCACTAAACGTGCGGGTATAACCATTTATGACCATGAGATTGGCGCTAAGTGCGCGGGATTAAATTGTACAGCACTAAGTGTGCGATTTGACTATGTTACACTAAGTGTGCGAAATGAATATGATGCACTAAGTGTGCGAATTGACCATGCGGCACTAAGTGTGCGAGTTTGACTATGTAGCACTAAGTGTGCGATTTGATTACGTAGCACTAAGTGTGCGAGTTGATTATATAGCACTGAGTGTGCGGACTCAATATACATTCGTGAATCATTATGGACACTATGTGTGCGACACTATTGAGTCGATCGCGGACAGCGGATCGGGTAAGTGTCTTGAGTACATGGCTAATAGGTGCTATGCTTATACTTGGTGTTGAGCTCGGTAAGTTTGAACCTATGTGACAAATATACTTGAAGTCACGTACATAAAATTTATCGTAGGATGGGTGAAAGGCTGTTTAGTCGTTTGATTGTAACGAAAATAAATTGATTTATGAAAATGCCTCAATGTCCTATTGATGAGTATATGGAATGTGAATGCATGGATTGATATGAAACTGAATCGATAGGTTGGAGGAACTATGGTATGGTTCGGTATGGATGGAGTAAATTGTCTCGTTCCATTTTGTTTCCTCTTGTGATAATGTTATTGATGGATGGTAGTGCATTGCTTATGACTTACTGAGTTATAAACTCACTCGGTGTTTCCTTGTCACCCATTATAGGTTGCTTGGACTCATCTATTTTTGCGGGGTCAGGCCGTCATCGAAGTCATCACACCGGATAGCAAGTTTTGGTACTTTCTTCTTAGTGGCTTAGAAGAACATTTTGGCATGTATAAGCTATTACGTTGTGTTGAACTTTGGCATGTAAACTTTAAGCCATGCGAAAATGGCACGAATGTTCGATTGAGTTGGATCAAGGGTAGGCATGAAATGGACCTAGTTACTTTCGTAACAGATGCTGGCAGCAGCAGTGTCATGAGATTGAAAATCACTAAAAATAGTAGGAGTGGAATTAATTGATGAATAAATTATGTAATCGAATCTCGATGAGTCTGTTTTCATGAGGAAGTAACGAAAAGATCATATGGCAGTATATTAAGAGATAATCAGATTTTTGTGGGACAGGGCCAGAACGGTTTCTGGATTCCCTGCTCCGACTTTGGAAATTCATTATAAATTAACCAGAGATAATTAGGGTCGTACCATATATGTACAATTCCTCTCTGAGTCTAGTTTTCATAGAAACAAACGGTATCAGTATTGAAGCCCCGTGCAGGAGATATCCAAGTCGTAATGGGAAAAGGTCAGTGTAGTCGACCCCTGCAACATGGGAGACTTTGACTAATAAACTGTACTAATTGGCCCGACCAAAAATTCTAGAAAAAAATACATAGATGGGCACATGAGTCTAGTTGGGAAAAATCACGAAACTGATTTCAGTACGAACTCAGATTGATTTCTTAGT